>NW_026608058.1:0-2500 GCF_029499605.1 Hyla sarda
AGGAGCCCATACATTATATATATACAGGAGCCCATACATTATATATACAGGAGCCCATACATTAAATACACAGGAGCCCATACACTATATAATACAGGAGCCCATACATTATATATACAGGAGCCCATACACTATATATACAGGAGCCCATACACTATATATATACAGGAGCCCATACATTATATATACAGGAGCCCATACACTATAATATACACAGGAGCCCATACACTATATATATACAGGAGCCCATACATTATATATACAGGAGCCCATACACTATATATACAGGAGCCCATACATTATATATATACAGGAGCCCATACATTAATATATACAGGAGCCCATACATTATATATATACAGGAGCCCATACATTATATATATACAGGAGCCCATACATTATATATATACAGGAGCCCATACATTATATATATACAGGAGCCCATACATTATATATATACAGGAGCCCATACATTATATACACAGGAGCCCATACATTATATATACAGGAGCCCATACATTATATATACAGGAGCCCATACATTATATATACAGGAGCCCATACACTATATATATACAGGAGCCCATACATTATATATATACAGGAGCCCATACATTAAATACACAGGAGCCCATACACTATATATATACAGGAGCCCATACACTATATATACAGGAGCCCATACACTATATATACAGGAGCCCATACATTATATATATACAGGAGCCCATACATTATATATATATATATATATATATATATATATATATATATACAGGAGCCCATACATTATATATATACAGGAGCCCATACATTATATATACAGGAGCCCATACACTATATATATACAGGAGCCCATACATTATATATATACACAGGAGCCCATACATTAAATACACAGGAGCCCATACACTATATATACAGGAGCCCATACATTCTATATACAGGAGCCCATACACTATATATATACAGGAGCCCATACACTATATATATACAGGAGCCCATACACTATATATACAGGAGCCCATACACTATATATACAGGAGCCCATACATTATATATACAGGAGCCCATACATTATATATACAGGAGCCCATACATTATATATACAGGAGCCCATACATTATATATATACAGGAGCCCATACATTATATATATACAGGAGCCCATACACTATATATACAGGAGCCCATACATTATATATACAGGAGCCCATACATTATATATATACAGGAGCCCATACATTATATATACAGGAGCCCATACACTATATATACACAGGAGCCCATACACTATATATACAGGAGCCCATACACTATATATACAGGAGCCCATACATTATATATATACAGCAGCTCATACACTATATATACAGGAGCCCATACATTATATATATACAGGAGCCCACACATTATATATACATACAGGAGCCCACACATTATATATACATACAGGAGCCCATACATTATATATACAGGAGCCCATACATTATATATACAGGAGCCTATACACTATATATACAGGAGCCCATACATTATATATACAGGAGCCCATACACTATATATATATACAGAAGCCCATACATTATATATATACAGGAGCCCATACATTATATATACAGGAGCCCATACACTATATATATATATACAGAAGCCCATACATTATATATATACAGGAGCCCATACACTATATATACAGGAGCCCATACATTATATATACAGGAGCCCATACACTATATATACAGGAGCCTATACACTATATATACAGGAGCCCATACATTATATATACAGGAGCCTTTACACTATATATACAGAAGCCCATACATTATATATACAGGAGCCCATACATTATATATACAGGAGCCCATACACTATATATAGAGCAGATATACAGGAGTCCATACATTATATATATACAGGAGCCCATACATTATATATATACAGGAGCCCATACATTATATATATACAGGAGCCCATACACTATATATACAGGAGCCCATACACTATATATACAGGAGCCCATACACTATATATATACAGGAGCCCATACATTATATATATATATATATATATATTCAGGAGCCCATACATTATATATATACAGGAGCCCATACATTATATATATACAGGAGCCCATACATTATATATATACAGGAGCCCATACATTATATATATACAGGAGCCCATACATTATATATATACAGGAGCCCATACATTATATATACAGGAGCCCATACATTATATATACAGGAGCCTATACATTATATATACAGGAGCCTATACATTATATATACAGGAGCCCATACATTATATATACAGGAGCCCATACATTATATATACAGGAGCCCATACATTATATATACAGGAGCCCATACATTATATATATACAGGAGCCCATACATTATATATACAGGAGCCCATACATTATATATACAGGAGCCCATACATTAAATACACAGGAGCCCATACACTATATATACAGGAGCCCATACATTATATAT
>NW_026608058.1:7500-49278 GCF_029499605.1 Hyla sarda
ATACAGGAGCCCATACATTATATATACAGGAGCCCATACACTATATATACAGGAGCCCATACACTATATATATACAGGAGCCCATACATTATATATACAGGAGCCCATACACTATATATACAGGAGCCCATACATTATATATACAGGAGCCCATACACTATATATATATATATACAGGAGCCCATACATTATATATACAGGAGCCCATACACTATATATACAGGAGCCCATACACTATATATATATACAGGAGCCCATACATTATATATACAGGAGCCCATACACTATATATACAGGAGCCCATACATTATATATATACAGGAGCCCATACATTATATATATATACAGGAGCCCATACATTATATATATACAGGAGCCCATACATTATATATACAGGAGCCCATACACTATATATACAGGAGCCCATACATTATATATACAGGAGCCCATACATTATATATACAGGAGCCCATACATTATATATACAGGAGCCCATACACTATATATACAGGAGCCCATACATTATATATACAGGAGCCCATACATTATATATATACAGGAGCCCATACATTATATATATACAGGAGCCCATACACTATATATACAGGAGCCCATACATTATATATATACAGGAGCCCATACATTATATATATATACAGGAGCCCATACACTATATATACAGGAGCCCATACACTATATATACAGGAGCCCATACATTATATATACAGGAGCCCATACATTATATATACAGGAGCCCATACACTATATATACAGGAGCCCATACATTATATATACAGGAGCCCATACATTATATATACAGGAGCCCATACATTATATATACAGGAGCCCATACATTATATATACATACAGGAGCCCATACACTATATATACAGGAGCCCATACATTATATATATACAGGAGCCCATACACTATATATACAGGAGCCCATACACTATATATACAGGAGCCCATACATTATATATACAGGAGCCCATACACTATATATACAGGAGCCCATACACTATATATATACAGGAGCCCATACATTATATATACAGGAGCCCATACACTATATATACAGGAGCCCATACATTATATATACAGGAGCCCATACACTATATATATATATATACAGGAGCCCATACATTATATATACAGGAGCCCATACACTATATATACAGGAGCCCATACACTATATATATACAGGAGCCCATACATTATATATACAGGAGCCCATACACTATATATACAGGAGCCCATACATTATATATATACAGGAGCCCATACATTATATATATATACAGGAGCCCATACATTATATATACAGGAGCCCATACATTATATATACAGGAGCCCATACATTATATATACAGGAGCCCATACATTATATATACAGGAGCCCATACACTATATATACAGGAGCCCATACATTATATATACAGGAGCCCATACATTATATATACAGGAGCCCATACATTATATATATACAGCAGCTCATACACTATATATACAGGAGCCCATACATTATATATATACAGGAGCCCATACATTATATATACATACAGGAGCCCATACATTATATATACATACAGGAGCCCATACACTATATATACAGGAGCCCATACACTATATATACAGGAGCCCATACATTATATATATACAGGAGCCCATACACTATATATACAGGAGCCCATACACTATATATACAGGAGCCCATACATTATATATATACAGGAGCCCATACATTATATATATACAGGAGCCCATACACTATATATACAGGAGCCCATACATTATATATATACACAGGAGCCCATATATTATATATATACAGGAGCCCATACATTATATATATACACAGGAGCCCATACATTATATATATACAGGAGCCCATACATTATATATATATACAGGAGCCCATACATTATATATACAGGAGCCCATACACTATATATATATATATATATATATATATATATATACACAGGAGCCCATACATTATATATATACAGGAGCCCATACACTATATATACAGGAGCCCATACATTATATATATACAGGAGCCCATACATTATATATATACAGGAGCCCATACACTATATATACAGGAGCCCATACACTATATATACAGGAGCCCATACACTATATATATACAGGAGCCCATACACTATATATACAGAAGCCCATACACTATATATATATATATACACAGGAGCCCATACATTATATATATATACAGGAGCCCATACACTATATATACAGGAGCCCATACACTATATATATACAGGAGCCCATACACTATATATACAGGAGCCCATACACTATATATACAGGAGCCCATACATTTTATATATATATATATATATATATATACAGGAGCCCATACATTATATATATATATATATATATATATATATATATATATATATATATATATAATGTATGGGCTCCTGTATATATATATATATATATATATATATATATATATATATATAAAATGTATGGGCTCCTGTATATATAGTGTATGGGCTCCTGTATAT
Source organism: Hyla sarda (assembly GCF_029499605.1). NCBI lineage: Eukaryota > Metazoa > Chordata > Amphibia > Anura > Hylidae > Hyla > Hyla sarda. The sequence goes on from NW_026608058.1 coordinate 10,041, forward strand.
ATAGTGTATGGGCTCCTGTATATATATAGTGTATGGGCTCCTGTATATATAGTGTATGGGCTCCTGTATATATATATAATGTATGGGCTCCTGTGTATATATATATATATAGTGTATGGGCTTCTGTATATATAGTGTATGGGCTCCTGTATATATATAGTGTATGGGCTCCTGTATATATAGTGTATGGGCTCCTGTATATATAGTGTATGGGCTCCTGTATATATATAATGTATGGGCTCCTGTATATATATAATGTATGGGCTCCTGTATATATAGTGTATGGGCTCCTGTATATATATAATGTATGGGCTCCTGTGTATATATATATATATATATATATATATATATATAGTGTATGGGCTCCTGTATATATAATGTATGGGCTCCTGTATATATATATAATGTATGGGCTCCTGTATATATATAATGTATGGGCTCCTGTGTATATATATAATGTATGGGCTCCTGTATATATATAATATATGGGCTCCTGTGTATATATATAATGTATGGGCTCCTGTATATATAGTGTATGGGCTCCTGTATATATATAATGTATGGGCTCCTGTATATATATAATGTATGGGCTCCTGTATATATAGTGTATGGGCTCCTGTATATATAGTGTATGGGCTCCTGTATATATATAATGTATGGGCTCCTGTATATATAGTGTATGGGCTCCTGTATATATAGTGTATGGGCTCCTGTATGTATATATAATGTATGGGCTCCTGTATGTATATATAATGTATGGGCTCCTGTATATATATAATGTATGGGCTCCTGTATATATATATATATATATATATATATATATATATATATATATACAGGAGCCCATACATTATATATATACAGGAGCCCATACATTATATATATACAGGAGCCCATACACTATATATACAGGAGCCCATACACTATATATACAGGAGCCCATACACTATATATATACAGGAGCCCATACACTATATATATATACAGGAGCCCATACACTATATATATACAGGAGCCCATACACTATATATATACATATACAGGAGCCCATACACTATATATATACAGGAGCCCATACATTATATATATACAGGAGCCCATACATTATATATACAGGAGCCCATACACTATATATATATATATATATACAGGAGCCCATACACTATATATATACAGGAGCCCATACATTATATATACAGGAGCCCATACATTATATATATACAGGAGCCCATACATTATATATATACAGGAGCCCATACATTATATATATACACAGGAGCCCATACATTATATATATACAGGAGCCCATACATTATATATACAGGAGCCCATACATTATATATACAGGAGCCCATACATTATATATACAGGAGCCCATACACTATATATACAGGAGCCCATACACTATATATACAGGAGCCCATACACTATATATATATATATATACAGGAGCCCATACATTATATATATATATACAGGAGCCCACACATTATATATACATACAGGAGCCCATACATTATATATACAGGAGCCCATACATTATATATATACAGGAGCCCATACACTATATATATACAGGAGCCCATACACTATATATACAGGAGCCCATACATTATATATATATACAGGAGCCCATACATTATATATATACAGGAGCCCATACATTATATATACAGGAGCCCATACACTATATATACAGGAGCCCATACACTATATATACAGGAGCCCATACATTCTATATACAGGAGCCCATACACTATATATACAGGAGCCCATACACTATATATACAGGAGCCCATACATTATATATATACAGGAGCCCATACATTATATATATACAGGAGCCCATACACTATATATACAGGAGCCCATACACTATATATACAGGAGCCCATACATTATATATATACAGGAGCCCATACATTATATATACAGGAGCCCATACATTATATATATACAGGAGCCCATACATTATATATATACAGGAGCCCATACATTATATATATACAGGAGCCCATACATTATATATATACAGGAGCCCATACATTATATATATACAGGAGCCCATACATTATATATATACAGGAGCCCATACACTATATATACAGGAGCCCATACACTATATATACAGGAGCCCATACATTATATATATACAGCAGCCCATACACTATATATACAGGAGCCCATACATTATATATATACAGGAGCCCACACATTATATATACATACAGGAGCCCACACATTATATATACATACAGGAGCCCATACATTATATATACATACAGGAGCCCATACATTATATATACAGGAGCCCATACATTATATATACAGGAGCCCATACATTATATATATACACAGGAGCCCATACATTATATATATACAGGAGCCCATACATTATATATACAGGAGCCCATACACTATATATACAGGAGCCCATACATTATATATATATATATACAGGAGCCCATACACTATATATACAGGAGCCTATACACTATATATACAGGAGCCCATACATTATATATACAGGAGCCTATACACTATATATATACAGAAGCCCATACACTATATATACAGGAGCCCATACATTATATATATACAGGAGCCCATACATTATATATATACAGGAGCCCATACACTATATATACAGGAGCCCATACACTATATATACAGGAGCCCATACACTATATATACAGGAGCCCATACACTATATATACAGGAGCCCATACACTATATATACAGGAGCCCATACATTATATATACAGGAGCCCATACACTATATATATACAGGAGCCCATACATTATATATACAGGAGCCCATACACTATATATACAGGAGCCCATACATTATATATATACAGGAGCCCATACACTATATATACAGGAGCCCATACATTATATATATACAGGAGCCCATACACTATATATACAGGAGCCCATACATTATATATATACAGGAGCCCATACATTATATATACAGGAGCCCATACATTATATATATATACAGGAGCCCATACACTATATATATACAGGAGCCCATACATTATATATATATATATATATATATATATACAGGAGCCCATACATTATATATATACAGGAGCCCATACATTATAAATATATACAGGAGCCCATACATTATATATATATACAGGAGCCCATACATTATATATACAGCAGATATACAGGAGCCCATACATTATATATACAGGAGCCCATACATTATATATACAGGAGCCCATACATTATATATATACAGGAGCCCATACACTATATATATATACAGGAGCCCATACACTATATATATACAGGAGCCCATACACTATATATATACAGGAGCCCATACATTATATATATACAGGAGCCCATACATTATATATATACAGGAGCCCATACATTATATATATACAGGAGCCCATACATTATATATATATATACAGGAGCCCATACATTATATATATATATATATATACAGGAGCCCATACATTATATATATATACAGGAGCCCATACATTATATATATACAGGAGCCCATACATTATATATACAGGAGCCCATACACTATATATATATATATACAGGAGCCCATACATTATATATATACAGGAGCCCATACATTATATATACAGGAGCCCATACATTATACACAGGAGCCCATACATTATATATACAGGAGCCCATACATTATATATATACAGGAGCCCATACATTATATATATATATACAGGAGCCCATACATTATATATACAGGAGCCCATACATTATATATACAGGAGCCCATACACTATATATACAGGAGCCCATACATTATATATATACAGGAGCCCATACATTATATATATACAGGAGCCCATACATTATATATATACAGGAGCCCATACATTATATATATATATACAGGAGCCCATACATTATATATACAGGAGCCCATACATTATATATACAGGAGCCCATACACTATATATACAGGAGCCCATACATTATATATATATATACAGGAGCCCATACACTATATATACAGGAGCCCAAACACTATATATACAGGAGCCCATACACTATATATACAGGAGCCCATACACTATATATACAGGAGCCCATACACTATATATACAGGAGCCCATACACTATATATACAGGAGCCCATACACTATATATACAGGAGCCCATACATTATATATATATATACAGGAGCCCATACATTATATATATATACAGGAGCCCATACATTATATATATATATATATACAGGAGCCCATACATTATATATATATATATACAGGAGCCCATACATTATATATACACAGGAGCCCATACATTATATATACAGGAGCCCATACACTATATATACAGGAGCCCATACACTATATATACAGGAGACCATACATTATATATATACAGGAGCCCATACATTATATATATACAGGAGCCCATACACTATATATATACAGGAGCCCATACATTATATATATATATACACAGGAGCCCATACACTATATATATACAGGAGCCCATACACTATATATACAGGAGCCCATACACTATATATACAGGAGCCCATACATTATATATACAGGAGCCCATACATTATATATACAGGAGCCCATACACTATATATACAGGAGCCCATACATTATATACGGTATATACAGGAGCCCATACATTATATATACAGGAGCCCATACATTATATATACAGGAGCCCATACATTATATATACAGGAGCCCATACACTATATATACAGGAGCCCATACACTATATATACAGGAGCCCATACACTATATATACAGGAGCCCATACACTATATATATATATATATACAGGAGCCCATACATTATATATATATACAGGAGCCCATACATTATATATACAGGAGCCCATACACTATATATACAGGAGCCCATACATTATATATATACAGGAGCCCATACATTATATATATATATACATGAGCCCATACACTATATATATATAGGAGCCCATACATTATATATATATATATATACAGGAGCCCATACATTATATATACAGGAGCCCATACATTATATATACAGGAGCCCATACACTATATATACAGGAGCCCATACACTATATATACAGGAGCCCATACACTATATATATACAGGAGCCCATACATTATATATATACAGGAGCCCATACATTATATATATACAGGAGCCCATACATTATATATACAGGAGCCCATACATTATATATATACAGGAGCCCATACATTATATATACAGGAGCCCATACACTATATATACAGGAGCCCATACATTATATATATACAGGAGCCCATACATTATATATATATATACAGGAGCCCATACATTATATATATATATATACAGGAGCCCATACATTATATATATACAGGAGCCCATACATTATATATACAGGAGCCCATACATTATATATACAGGAGCCCATACATTATATATACAGGAGCCCATACATTATATATATACAGGAGCCCATACACTATATATACAGGAGCCCATACACTATATATACAGGAGCCCATACATTATATATACAGGAGCCCATACATTATATATATATATATATATATATACAGGAGCCCATAAATTATATATACAGGAGCCCATACATTATATATACAGGAGCCCATACACTATATATACAGGAGCCCATACACTATATATACAGGAGCCCATACATTATATATATACAGGAGCCCATACATTATATATATACAGGAGCCCATACATTATATATATACAGGAGCCCATACACTATATATACAGGAGCCCATACATTATATATATACAGGAGCCCATACATTATATATATACAGGAGCCCATACATTATATATATATACAGGAGCCCATACACTATATATACAGGAGCCCATACATTATATATACAGGAGCCCATACACTATATATACAGGAGCCCATACACTATATATATATATATATATATATACAGGAGCCCATACATTATATATATACAGGAGCCCATACACTATATATACAGGAGCCCATACATTATATATATACAGGAGCCCATACACTATATATACAGGAGCCCATACACTATATATACAGGAGCCCATACACTATATATATACAGGAGCCCATACACTATATATACAGAAGCCCATACACTATATATATATATACACAGGAGCCCATACATTATATATATATACAGGAGCCCATACACTATATATACAGGAGCCCATACACTATATATATACAGGAGCCCATACACTATATATACAGGAGCCCATACACTATATATACAGGAGCCCATACATTTTATATATATATATATATACAGGAGCCCATACATTATATATATATATATATATATATATATATATATATATATATATATATATATATATATATATATATACAGGAGCCCATACATTATATATATACAGGAGCCCATACATTATATATATACAGGAGCCCATACACTATATATACAGGAGCCCATACACTATATATACAGGAGCCCATACACTATATATACAGGAGCCCATACACTATATATATATACAGGAGCCCATACACTATATATATATACAGGAGCCCATACACTATATATATACATATACAGGAGCCCATACACTATATATACAGGAGCCCATACATTATATATATACAGGAGCCCATACATTATATATATACAGGAGCCCATACATTATATATATACAGGAGCCCATACATTATATATATACAGGAGCCCATACATTATATATATACAGGAGCCCATACATTATATATATACAGGAGCCCATACATTATATATATACAGGAGCCCATACATTATATATACAGGAGCCCATACACTATATATATATATATATATATACAGGAGCCCATACACTATATATATACAGGAGCCCATACATTATATATACAGGAGCCCATACATTATATATACAGGAGCCCATACATTATATATATACAGGAGCCCATACATTATATATATACAGGAGCCCATACACTATATATATACAGGAGCCCATACATTATATATACAGGAGCCCATACATTATATATACAGGAGCCCATACATTATATATACAGGAGCCCATACATTATATATACAGGAGCCCATACACTATATATATACAGGAGCCCATACACTATATATACAGGAGCCCATACACTATATATACAGCAGCCCATACACTATATATACAGGAGCCCATACACTATATATACAGGAGCCCATACACTATATATACAGGAGCCCATACATTATATATACAGGAGCCCATACATTATATATATATACATGAGCCCATACACTATATATACAGGAGCCCATACACTATATATATACAGGAGCCCATACACTATATATACAGGAGCCCATACACTATATATACAGGAGCCCATACATTATATATACAGGAGCCCATACATTATATATATATACATGAGCCCATACACTATATATACAGGAGCCCATACATTATATATATACAGGAGCCCATACACTATATATACAGGAGCCCATACACTATATATACAGGAGCCCATACATTATATATACAGGAGCCCATACATTATATATATACAGGAGCCCATACATTATATATATACAGGAGCCCATACACTATATATATACAGGAGCCCATACATTATATATACAGGAGCCCATACATTATATATACAGGAGCCCATACATTATATATACAGGAGCCCATACATTATATATACAGGAGCCCATACACTATATATATACAGGAGCCCATACACTATATATACAGGAGCCCATACACTATATATACAGCAGCCCATACACTATATATACAGGAGCCCATACACTATATATACAGGAGCCCATACACTATATATACAGGAGCCCATACATTATATATACAGGAGCCCATACATTATATATATATACATGAGCCCATACACTATATATACAGGAGCCCATACACTATATATATACAGGAGCCCATACACTATATATACAGGAGCCCATACACTATATATACAGGAGCCCATACATTATATATACAGGAGCCCATACATTATATATATATACATGAGCCCATACACTATATATACAGGAGCCCATACATTATATATATACAGGAGCCCATACACTATATATACAGGAGCCCATACACTATACACACAGGGGGTCACACACACGCAGGATGCGGTACCGCTGCGGTTCTCACCTTTTTGTCCCATATCTGGAGCGGTTTGCTGCCGATGCTGTAGAGGATGGACAGGAAGCCGGACTGGAATGTGTTCTTGAACATGGTTCCGCTGGTTCTGCGCCTTCTTCTCCGCACCGCGTTGCTATAACACGTCACTAGGCCGCGGTTGCCGGGGTGACGCCTCCTCCCTCCCTTTCTGTAGTTATGACAGCAGGCCCCGCCCCTCACAGCGCTTCTGTTTACAAGTACACAGTTCCGTCTCCAGGAGACCCGCCTGCGTCAGCTGACCGGAAAAGGCGGGGCTGTGTGGGCGCGCGGTCGCCATAATAGGTGCGGGCAGACCGGAAGTGCTGAATATTTGGGTCCCAGTTGCTAGAGGGCAGGCCACTGGCTAAATAACCTCAGGGGGAGTTCACACCGTGCACATTTGCGGACGTCTCTACATCTGTACTAAAGTTTGGGGACAAGTACGTGGACAAGTACGTGGATTTCTACATTATTCCTTTAGAAAAATAGGAAAAGCAATGGAAATCTCTACAACAAACCCAGCACATGAATTCATGGAGAATGAGGTTTGAGAAAAGAGAAACTTAAAAAAAAGGACAAGAGGGGATAATAGTGTTAAAAAAAAAAAAAAAAAAAATCTGTCCTGCTCACCTGAGCGTGTCGTGCTAAGAGCGCAACCGTAAGAAGCCTTGACGCAATAACTGGTCCAGCCTCAGCGCTCGGACCGAATAATCCTGAGGAGGTTCAGCTCATAATCAGCAGTTCAGGAAGTCTCCACATTGTCCACCTCCGGTCATCACCTCCGTGGGACGGACGAGCTCCAGGGGAATCAATAAAAGAGGAACGCTGGTGTGTAGGCGATCTCGGGGACTGGAATAAAAATAAAAGATTTATCAAGGGTAAAATGGACAACCTGTTTCGAGTTGTCCGTTTTCCTCTTCATCAGGTCCAACACGATCCAACGAAGATGCCTTGTCTGTTTTACCCATAATTTACCTTTTTTTTTTTTTCAAGTCCGTACTTTAGGGTTATTTATTTCAGTCCTCAAGAGGGCATACATACTAGTGTTCCTCTTTTATTGTCCCCCCACCCCCGGAGCTCGTCCGTCCCACGGAGGTGATTACAGGAGGTGGACAGTGTGAAGACTCCTGAACTGCAAATTCATGGAGAATAGAAGATGAAATGTAGAGGTAAAGTGTCACACTGTGTCAGGAATTATTATTATTGATATTCAGCGATCAGGCAGTAGTAATCCCCACTAGAGATCAGGCAGTAGTAATCAGCTCTGGTGATGATTAATACTGCCTGATCTCTGGTAATCATTACTACTGCCTGTTCTCTGGTGAGGATCACTACTGCCTGTTCTCTGGTGAAGATTACTACTGCCTGTTCTCTGGTGAGCATTACTACTGCCTGTTCTCTGTGAGGATTACTACTGCCTGATCTCTGGAAATCACGCAGTAGTAATCCTCACAAGAGAACAGGCGGTAGTAATCCTCACAGAGAACAGGCAGTAGTAATCTTCACCAGAGAACAGGCAGTAGTGATCATTACCAGAGATCAGGCAGTATTAATCATCACCAGAGATCAGAGAGTAGTAATCATTACCAGAGATCAGAGAGTAGTAATAATTACCACAGATCAGGCAGTAGTAATCCTCACCAGTGATCAGAGAGTAGTAATCCTCACCAGAGATCAGAGAGTAGTAATCATTACCAGAGATCAGAGAGTAGTAATCATTACCAGAGATCAGAGAGTAGTAATCATTACCAGAGATCAGAGAGTAGTAATCATTACCAGAGATCAGAGAGTAGTAATCATTACCAGAGATCAGAGAGTAGTAATCATTACCAGAGATCAGAGAGTAGTAATCATTACCACAGATCAGAGAGTAGTAATCATTACCACAGATCAGGCAGTAGTAATCCTCACCAGTGATCAGAGAGTAGTAATCCTCACCAGAGATCAGAGAGTAGTAATCATTACCAGAGATCAGAGAGTAGTAATCATTACCAGAGATCAGAGAGTAGTAATCATTACCAGAGATCAGAGAGTAGTAATCATTACCAGAGATCAGAGAGTAGTAATCATTACCACAGATCAGGCAGTAGTAATCCTCACCAGTGATCAGAGAGTAGTAATCCTCACCAGAGATCAGAGAGTAGTAATCATTACCAGAGATCAGAGAGTAGTAATCATTACCAGAGATCAGAGAGTAGTAATCATTACCAGAGATCAGAGAGTAGTAATCATTACCAGAGATCAGGCAGTATTAATCATCACCAGAGATCAGAGAGTAGTAATCCTCACCAGAGATCAGAGAGTAGTAATCATTACCAGAGATCAGAGAGTAGTAATCATTACCAGAGATCAGAGAGTAGTAATCATTACCAGAGATCAGAGAGTAGTAATCATTACCAGAGATCAGGCAGTATTAATCATCACCAGAGATCAGAGAGTAGTAATCATTACCACAGATCAGGCAGTAGTAATCCTCACCAGTGATCAGAGAGTAGTAATCCTCACCAGAGATCAGAGAGTAGTAATCATTACCAGAGATCAGAGAGTAGTAATCATTACCAGAGATCAGAGAGTAGTAATCATTACCAGAGATCAGAGAGTAGTAATCATTACCAGAGATCAGAGAGTAGTAATCATTACCAGAGATCAGAGAGTAGTAATCATTACCAGAGATCAGGCAGTATTAATCATCACCAGAGATCAGAGAGTAGTAATCATTACCAGAGATCAGAGAGTAGTAATAATTACCAGAGATCAGGCAGTAGTAATCCTCACCAGAGATCAGAGAGTAGTAATAATTACCAGAGATCAGGCAGTAGTAATCCTCACCAGTGATCAGAGAGTAGTAATCCTCACCAGAGATCAGAGAGTAGTAATCATTACCAGAGATCAGAGAGTAGTAATCATTACCAGAGATCAGAGAGTAGTAATCATTACCAGAGATCAGAGAGTAGTAATCATTACCAGAGATCAGGCAGTATTAATCATCACCAGAGATCAGAGAGTAGTAATCATTACCAGAGATCAGAGAGTAGTAATAATTACCAGAGATCAGGCAGTAGTAATCCTCACCAGAGATCAGAGAGTAGTAATAATTACCAGAGATCAGGCAGTAGTAATCCTCACCAGTGATCAGAGAGTAGTAATCCTCACCAGAGATCAGAGAGTAGTAATCCTTACCAGAGATCAGGCAGTATTAATCATCACCAGAGATCAGAGAGTAGTAATCATTACCAAAGATCAGAGAGTAGTAATCATTACCAGAGATCAGGCAGTATTAATCATCACCAGAGATCAGAGAGTAGTAATCATTACCAGAGATCAGAGAGTAGTAATAATTACCAGAGATCAGGCAGTAGTAATCCTCACCAGAGATCAGAGAGTAGTAATCCTCACCAGAGATCAGAGAGTAGTAATCATTACCAGAGATCAGGCAGTAGTAATCCTCACCAGTGATCAGAGAGTAGTAATCCTCACCAGAGATCAGAGAGTAGTAATCATTACCAGAGATCAGGCAGTAGTAATCCTCACCAGAGATCAGGCAGTAATGTAAGACTCACCACAGTCGACTGGCATTCAGTAGATCCGTGACACCATGGTGGTCTGGAGCTGGAGATGTAGTGGATCCGCTGGACCTGTGTGGCAGATGATGCGGGCAGTACCAGGGAGCAGAGTCTAAGGTGCTGCTGGTTTTCAATAGAGCCCACCTCAAAGCGGGATGTACTTGCTGCGGCTGGCGGCACCCAGGTCGCTACCCCTGGCACGACTCGACCACACAGGCGGCTGAGGTGATGCATGGAACATAAGGGATGAGGCAAGATGAAGTCAGGCTAGCGGGAGGTCAGGGCTGGTGGCACAGGAGCGTAGTCAGTAGGGTAGCAGGTCAATAGGCAGGCGGCTGGAATCACAGTCAGGTCACAGAATGCAAGGTCTGGCTTTCTCTCAGGCACAAAGGCAAAGATCTGGAGGGACAGGATTCCGAATCTTTATGATTATAGGAAAATTTAGCCCAGTGAAGATGATCAACCCAGTCATCCTGACGAGCCGAGACAAAATGGCGTAAAAAAAAGTCTCCAAAATTTGATTTACCCTCTCCATTTGACCATTGGACTGGGGGTGATAGGCAGAGGAGAAATCCAAGCTGATGTCAAGGCAGGAACAGAGAGCACGCCAAAATTTAGACACAAACTGAACTCCACGATCTGAGACAATACTATCTGGAAGACCATGCAGACGGAAGATATGGAGTACAAAGTGCTTCGCCAGTTGTGGGGCTGATGGGAGACCGGGAAGTGGAATAAAATGAGCCATTTTAGAAAATCGATCAACCACAACCCAGATGACTGTGTTGTTATGAGATGGTAGAAGATCGGTAATAAAATCCATAGCAATGTGAGTCTCAAGAATGACCCCATTTCAAGACTTTGCGTCTCAATCTGACAGGTACAAAAGGTTTTACCAGGAGGTACCTGCAGAAGATTGTCAGGAGCTGGTGAAATCAGTCAGGAGGGATAATATGAGTTTTTGAAAAGATTTTGAAATTTTTTTTTGAAAAGAATCCACAGGTTACAGTTTTACCCTTGGGTTTTTTTGGGGTAAGAATGGCATCGGCTCCTATGGACAAAGAGTCAACCTCCAAGGCAAAAGGTCTTTCTGGATCAGGTCTTGAAAGCACGGAAGCAGAAGCAAAGGCAGATATTAGGCTGGAGAACGCCTCTTCACCCTCAGGAGGCCATGATTTAGGGTTAGAGTTCTTTCTGGTGAGGGCTACAATGGGAGCGACCAGAGAAGAGAAATGTGGGATGAACTGATGGTAATGGTTGGCAAATCCCAGGAAACGTTGAATAGCCTGAAGACCGGTAGGGCGAGGCCAATCCAAAACCACAGACTCTTTTCCAGGATCCATTTTCAGACCATGATGAGAGACAATATAACCAAGAAACGGGAGACTGGATTTCTCAAAAAGGCATTTCTCCAGTTTAGCATAGAGATGATTCCTCTGTAGGCGTTGAAGGACCTGGTAAACATGAATACAATGCTCTTGTAGGTTGGAAGAATAGATTAGGATGTCATCAAGATACACAACAACACAGGTATAGAGAAGGTCGCGGAAGATATCATTGACGAATTCCTGAAATACTGCTTGAAGAGGCAATGTCATTGTTAAAAACTTTTCATACTAGTCTAGATTTTACAGCATACTGGATACTGGCCGTAAAGCATACCGGTATCCAGTATAGGAGATTTCTATTGTGTATGCAAAACTACAGATAAAGGATGTGTGGACATGCTGGGAGCTGTAGGCAACACTGCTCTAACACCGTTGTTTACAAACATTGCAGCTTCAGTCATTACCAAACTAAAACTCCCAGCATGCTGAAATAGTCAAAGCTTTCTTGGACTCCTGAATGACAAAGAAGTTGATCAGACATTCAGGAGTCTGTGAAAGATGAATGACACACATAGTGACAGCTATGCTTATTAGCATCCAGCTTTACAAGGAGAAGATAAAACAGATAGAACATGTATTCATAAAAATGCTGTACTTTAATCTAAAAAATCCTTGCACTAATTTTATAAAGATCTATTCTTATATTTATACATTTTATCCTGTGATGAATTCACCATAATGTCTTCTGATTACTGCAGGCAAGCTCCAAGTATCTTCCTCTGACACATGACACAGCATAAAACCAGAGAGGAAAGGGTTACAGAGTAGAGAGTACTGATTGGCTGACTGCCCAGGCTTGCTCCTGTGAGGGAGACAGACTGAGATGCCCCTCCAGCCTGCATAATGAAATAGTAACTCACCAGCAGATAAATGCTTATATCTCTGGATATATAGGTCAGAGACACATAAAAACGATATGCACATGATCAGGATTGGGTCCTGAGTAACATATCACTTTAAAAAAAAAAATTTTTGCACTATGACAGGTACGCTTTAAGCATTACAAAGACCAAAAGGCATCACGTAATACTCAAAATGTCTCCCTCGCTGATTCGTATCAGATTATAAGCTCCACGTAAATCCACGTTACAGCAACCGCCACGTTACAGCAACTTCTGCCTCTGCTACAGTACTGTAGCAGAGGCAGAAGTTGCTGTAACGTGGCGGTCAACTGCGACAGCTGCTGTCCTTGTTGGGCAATTTGCTGCGATTGCTGAGCGACCACCATGGTAAGGTCAGCGAGACTTGGCAGCGGCACCTCAGCGGGATCCATGGCCGGATCTACTGTCACGATTCGGCTTACAGGTTGTGGATCCACTGTGTCAGCGAGGGATTGGCGTGGACTGTGCTGGTGGACCGGTTCTAAGAGGCTACTGGTGTTCACCAGAGCCCGCCGCAAAGCGGGATGGTCTTGCTGCAGCAGTAGCAACCAGGTCGTATCCACTAGCAATGGCTCAACCTCGCTGACTGCTGAGAAGGCGTGGGACAGAAGGACTAGGCAGAGGCAAGGTCAGACGTAGCAGAAGGTCGGGGGCAGGCGGCAAGGTTCGTAGTCAATATGGATAGCAGGAGATCAGGTAACATAGGCTTGGACAACACTAAACGCTTTCACTGGCACAAGGCAACAAGATCCGGCCAGGGAGTGCAAGGGAAGTGAGGTGATATAGCCACGGAGCAGGTGGAAGCTAATTAAGCTAATTGGGCCAGGCACCAATCAATGGTGCACTGGCCCTTTAAGTCTCAGAGAGCTGGCGCGCGCCAGCACATGACAGCCGGGGACCGGGACGGGTAAGTGACTTGGGATGCGATTCGCGAGCGGGTGCGTCCCGCTATGCGAATCGCATCCCCGCCGGCAATGTCAGTGCAGTGCTCTCGGTCAGCGGGTCTGACCGGGGCGCTGCAGGGAGAGAGACGCCGTGAGCGCTCCGGGGAGGAGCAGGGACCCGGAGCGCTCGGCGTAACAATGAAGTTTGAGCAGAAACATGGACTTGAACAGAGATATACAAACAAGGAGAGATAGTATTCACACCCAGGGACGCCTCTCCTACGTGTCCTAGGTGCGAGCGTTTTTCTGGACGCTGTGAACGGGAAGAACAGTCTTTGAGAAAGTGCTCCGGCCTGGCACAATATAGGCACAAATTCATATTGCGTCGTCGGGATCTCTCCTGCTGGGTTAGGCGAGTATGATCCACTTGCATAACCTGTGCGGCAAGAGGCACTGAAGACTGAAGAGGTAGATGTTGAAACACGGGTGCCAAGCGAGGATAACAAAGTGTTTGGGTTAGTTCTCTTTCATTACGAAGTTCCTCCTGTCTTTCGGCAAAACGCACATCAATACGTGTGGCTAAACTGATCAGATCAGACAGGTTACACTGAGGATCTCGTGCAGCAAGGACGTCCTTTATTCTGCTGGACAGTCCTTTTTTGAATGTAGCACATAAGGCTTTGTTGTTCCATGACAATTCTGAAGCAAGGGTGAGAAACTGGACAGCATAGTCACCCACGGAGGAAGTCCCTTGTCTTAGGATAAGAAGAGCGGTCTCGTCAGAGGAGGCTCGTGCGGGTGCTTCAAAAACACTGCAGAATTCAGCTAAGAAGGCCGTGAGATTAGAGAAAATTGGAATTGGCCAGGGCCTTTCCGAACAAGAGACTGACCACAAACGCCACCTTTGCACACTCCGACGGGAACAGATCTGCCATGAGCTCCAGGTGCATGGAGCACTGAGTCACAAAGCCTCGACACAACTTAGGATCTCCTTCAAACTTCGTGGGAAGGGAAAGGCGAAGCTTTGATCTGGAGGTAACTGCAGGTTGCGACTGCAGTTGCATGGTCAGAAGTCCTGCATCATGACGGACAGTCTATTTAGTTGCTGCGCCTGACGGGCCAACTGTTGCGACTGATGGACCACAACGGAAGGAAGGTCTGAAACCTCTGGCAGAGGTACCTCAGCGGGTACCATGGGCAGATCTTACTGTAAGACTCGCCGCAGTCAACTGGTATTCAGTAGATAGTAGAGCCATGACACCACGGTGCTCTGGAGATTTAGTGGATCTGCTGGACCTGTGTGGCAGATGACACGGGCCGTACCAGGGAGCAGAGTCTAAGGTGACGCTGGTAGTAATCAGACAGTAGTAATCACCAGTGATGATGGCTGATCCCTTGTTGGTGAGGTCAGACATTTCTTGGGCACTGTCCTTATTAAATGGGCACTGCCATTAATAAATGAGCACTGTCATTAGGACATGGGCACTTTCATTAGGACAGGGGCTCTGTCATTATATTAGTAAATGGGCACTGCCATTAGTAAATGGACACTGTCCTTAATAAATGGGCACTGTCATTAGAACATGGGCTCTGTCATTATATTAGTAAATGGGCTCTGTCATTAGGACATGTACACTGACATTTGGAAGCTGGAACCTTTAGCTCCGCCCACAGATTGTATATGGGATGGAGGTTTGGAGACTGTCTGGGCCCCCTTAGGACCTCTGTTTCGGGTCTTTTTCCTGCTGGAGTCCTCCACCTCTTTTCATTGCGGAGGGAAGAAGGTTCTCACCCAGGATTTGATGTACATGGCCCCAACCATTGTCCCTCTGACGCAAGGAGCTTCTCTTGTCCCCTTAGCAGATGAACACCCCCAATGCCTTGTTTCCCCTCCATGTGTGATGGTGCAGATGGTGATCTTGAGGTCATAGGCCGCACTCCTCCTCAAGTAAACCTTATGCCAAAGAGCTTCATTTTGGTCTCATCAGACCACAACATCCTCATCCAGTTCTCCTCTGAATCATTCATCTGTATGATTTTCAGACTGGCCTGTACGGGGAGGAGCCTTGTGGGCACTGCATAATTATAGTCCTTTATGATGCAGTGTATTACCAATTGTTTTCTTGTGACTATGGTCCCAGTTGCCTTGAGGTCACTGCCTAGATCCTCCTCCTAGTTCTGAGCTGATTCTGAGCCGTTCTCATGATCATTCAAACTCCATGAGGTGAGATCTTGTATGGAGCCCCCGACCGAGGGAGATAGACAGCTATTTTATGTTTCTTCTATGAGTGGTGGAACAGATAGTTGGGTGCTGGTAGAAAGCTCGTTGGATGCTGATAGAGAGTTGAGCATTGGTAAAGAGACCTGGGTGCTGGTAGGGAGTGTTAAGCATCAGTACAGAGGGTCGGGTGCCGGTAGGGAGTGTAAAACATCAGTAGAGGGTTGGGCACTGGTAGGAACAGTTGGGCAGCGGTAGATAGTTTGGGTGCAGGTAGGTAGGGTTGGGCAGGGAGGTGCTTTGGGCAGGTAGGGTTGGGTGCTGGTAGGTATGGTTGGGCAGCGGTAGATAGTTTGGGTGCTGGTAGGGAGATGCTTTGGGCAGTACATCAATTCATAGACCTCTGATCACTTAATACCTGTTTATTTACAGACGTACAACAAATAAATAGACTTTTCACAAATTACCATAAAATCAGATAAAAACATACATGTGCCCATACAGGCGCAGAACGTTGGCGCACTACACTATTAACGGGGCTCCGCAGCGATATACGCTATTTACACGGTCAATACTAAGTGTACAGATGGCATACTATGTAAATAGCAGGGGTGGTCATGTGACAGTGTGGTGAACAGAAGGTACATAATAATGGCTCCCCCACCAGGCCTGATTGTGCAGCCAAGGTTCAGCGTGTGTTCCGTTACATCCTGGTCTTCTGCTGTTGTGGTACCACCTACTGCTTGCACCAACCCCTTAAACAACTGCACAGAATCGTTTTGGGAGTGAGGTCCCAGACTGAGGAACAGACGACGTCTTCTTCTAGGTCACCAGAGATTACGGTTTCATCATGTCCTCCCATGGGCGCCATCCCCATGTCCTCCCATGGGCGCCATCCCCATGTCCTCCCATGGGCGCCATCCCCATGTCCTCCCATGGGCGCCATCCCCATGTCCTCCCATGGGCGCCATCCCCATGTCCTCCCATGGGCGCCATCCCCATGTCCTCCCATGGGCGCCCTCCCCATGTCCTCCCATGGGCGCCCTCCTCCACCCCATGTCCTCTGGTTGGTCCTGGAGCCTCACGTCAGTCTCTTGAAGAAGAGTTTGTTGTGTTGATTTACGATGAGCGCCTCCCCGGGCCAGGTCTGCAACAACATCTCTCGGTCCTTTTTGGCAAGGCTTTGGGAACAGAGTCTGAGCTCCTGGAGGGAGAAGGACAGGATGTCGAAGGAGCAGCTACTAAAGGGCCCCTGGATACTGCAACCTGGAAAACACAAGCAATGGCGGAGTAAGTAACCAACATCTCTGAGGGCCTCAGGGGCCCGGTCACTGTCCACTGGTGACTACATGACCTGTTTATGGAGAGTCCTTTCAGCTGCTTCTTGGGGTCACAAGCTCTAACCCGTCCCCAGAAAAGAGGACCCCTGTAGTCTATGGTTGGGGACGGTGACCTCCTGGAAATTGGGGATGGATCTCACCAACTCCCAATCTCCTGACATCTCTGAAGGACAGGGAATAAGATGTGTGATCTCCGGCGCGGCACCCCAGTCATACAGTGCACGGAGCAAACTCCGCTCTGTGCCAGATAACTGGCGACCACAGCCGCCACCCCCCCTTTCATGTCTATGTACTAGCCATCACACCCCCTCCCATAGACATGAACCCCTGCAAACAGACATCTTATCCCCTATCCTTGGATAGGGGATAAAATAAAATGTTTTTCGGATGAGTACCACGTTAATGTCCATGGTGACAGCACAATGACTGTTCTATCTCTAGGGCCTCCACGGTGATGACTAATCTATATACAGAAGAAAAAAGGTGCTCGGCCCTGGGTCTTGCAATAGTCTTTGTTGTGGGGGGTAACTGTACTGTACACTTGGGTGGTGCAGTGGCACTTAGACAGAGATGCAACAATGTGGAAGAATAGAATAACAGCGCAGCACTCACCTTTTCCAGTGATTTATTTCAGATCCATAAACATTCCATGTGATGATCCAAGTACAGTGAGGTTCGTGGGGATGACAGGAGAGGGAGCTCCAAAGAGCTCTTGCGGCAACGTTTCGTGGCAAAACCGCTTGGTCACGCTTGGAAGGCGTGACCAAGCGTTTTTTGCCGCAAAACTTTGCCGCAAGAGCTCTTTGGAGCTCCCTCTCCCGTCATCCCCACGAACCTCACTGTACTTGGATCATCACATGGAATGTTTATGGATCTGAAATAAATCACTGGAAAGGGTAAGTGCTGCGCTGTTATTCTTTTCTTCCCCAATGACTAATCTATCTCCAGAGATCACCTCATGGTCACCATCACAGGGTCCAGGCCCAGGTAATAGAGTCGGCACGACGTGGCCGGATATCTCACCTGTGACATTGAGTTCCTTCATTTCTTGGTTTCGCTCCTGAATTCCTTTCAGCAGGTAATGAAATCCATTTGCTCCAATTTTAGGATTTCCCGACAGATCAAGAGAGGTCAAGGAGGAGCAGATGGGGAGACACCTGAGAAGAGAGCAGGGGGGGTCACATGTTACCACCGGACATCCAGCAGCACCTGACGGCACAGAGCACGGCAGCGGACTCACCTGGAAAGATCCCGCACAGACTCATCGCTCAGGTGATTGGTGGAGAGGACAAGGTGAGAGAGGACACAGCCGTCCTGCAGGAGAGGAAGAAAGCGGAGTAAGAGAACGGAAGTGTCACCGGATCAATGTGTAGGGGGGGGCTGTGTGATCACTGGGGGCGTACGATGCGCTCACCTGAGTCAGGTATCGTATCAGAGGCTCCATGATCAGAGCGTCCCCCGCACTTACGGCTCCAAGCTCCAGGCCTGAGATGGTCTCATGGGGAATGGTCTTCAGTACAAGCTCCACCCCTGTGGAACCCAGAGGATTGTGGGAGAGACAGAGGTTCTTCAAGTGAACAGCCCCTGAGAGGACAACAGAACCCATCATCCTCTGACAACCAGACATTATAGAAGATCAGGGAGGCTTAGAGAGGAACGCCGGTTCCACGAGGCGCAGGATAAACTCAGTAGGAAACCAGGTAAAATCAAGATGTATCTTGGGAATAAACCTTCCTTGATTTTACCTGGTTTTCTACTGAGTTTATCCTGCGCCTCGTGGAAGCGGCGGTCCTCTCTGAAGCCTCCCTGATCTCCACGGAGGGCTGCGGATGGCTCTACATATGTGTGTATGTCGGTACACAACTATATGGGGTGAGCGGCTTTCAACCCTCTTGTTTTTAACCCTTTTATCTCGTTTATCACACCAAGGAGCGCTCTCTATCTATCCATAGACATCATACAGGACAGAGTCAGAACTACAGATCCCATCATGCTCTACAGTTTTGTCAGGATATGATGGGAGTTGTAGTTCTACAACAGCTGCAGACCCCTGCTGAATGTGTATGAGACTGCGGAGGAGGCAGGGGGGTCCAGGTCATGTGAGCGCACCTCTGAAGGAGTTGGCCAGTAGGAGGCGATATTGCTGTAAGAACTTGGCGGAGAGCTGGCAGGACTGCAGGCGCAGGGAGCGCAGCACCGGGCAGTGGAGCAGCAGCGATGCCAAGGCCTGTGAGACGCCATCGCCCAGCGGGTTCATGCTCAGGTCCAGCTCCTCCAGGTTCTAGGAGAACAGACAGGACATCACTGAGGGTTCCTCCATCATCATCCACAGGGCCCCTCCCCCATCATCATCCACAGGAGTCCTCCTCAATCATCCTCCTCCTCCACAGGGCTCCTCCCCAATCATCATCCACAGGGCTCCTACATCATCACCCTCATCATCCACAGGGCTCCTCCATCATCATTCATCATCCACAGGGCTTCTCCATCATCATCACCCTCATCATCCACAGGGATCCTCCCCCATCATCGCAACCCACAGGGCTCCTCCCCATCCACAGGGCTCTTTCCCCCATCATCATGACCCTGATCGTCCACAGGGCTCTTCCCCCATCATCACCACCCACAGAGCTCCTCCCCATCCACAGGGCTCCTCCTCCATCATCACCCTCATCATCCACAGGGATCCTCCCCACATCATCGCCACCCACAGGGCTCCTCCCCATCCACAGGGCTCTTCCCCCATCATCATCCTCCACAGGGCTCTTCCCCCATCATCATTCATCACCCACAGGGCTCTTCCCCCATCATCATCACCCACAGGGGTCTCACCTCCAGGGCTCTGTAGTCCGGGGTGCCCGGGGCCGGCACCATCCTCCTGATGCCCTCATGTGTCAGGCGGTTACAGGACAGGTCCAGGTGGGTCAGGTTGGGCATGGTTCCCAGCATGGAGAGCAGCTCCTCCACCTCTGGATCGCCCAGAAGGTTTCCGCTCAGGTGCAGCCGGCGCAGGGAGCTCTGCAGCTTCAGGGAGCGGATGAGTGGACAGAGGTGGCGCCCCTGCAGGGACAGGCGGCACAGGGAAATGGAGGAGCTCATCTCCTGCTGCTCCAGAGCCTTCCGCACAAGGCGATTCTCCTCTACAAGAAGAGCAAACGGTAAAGGGCCCTAACAGGGCAGTCACCAGCAAGGAACCCCCCCCCCCATATACGACAGCCACCACAGGGCCCCCCGTACACGGCAGTCACCAGCGAGGACCCCGTACACGGCAGAACCAGTGAAGCCCCAGTCTTACCCACAGCCAGGCTCTGACAGGCCTTCTTGTAGCGGTCAGTGAGGGGCGGCAGATCCCAGGAGGTCACCTCAGCCACAACCTGCGGGAGATAATCCAACAATGAGACCAAGCACTCTCCTCCAGAGGACCCCCACAGTACACAGCACTCTCCTCCAGAGGACCCCCACAGCACTCTCCTCCAGAGGACCCCCCCCCCCAGTACACAGCACTCTCCTCCAGGGGACCCCTACAGTACACAGCACTCCCCTCCAGAGGACCCCCCACAGTACACAGCACTCTCCTCCAGAGGACCCCCCCCCCCACAGTACACAGCACTCTCCTCCAGAGGACCCCCCCCCCCACAGTACACAGCACTCTCCTCCAGAGGACCCCCCCCCCCACAGTACACAGCACTCTCCTCCAGAGGACCCCCCCCACAGTACACAGCACTCTCCCTTCCAGAGGACCCCCCCCCCCCCCCACAGTACACAGCACTCTCCTCCAGAGGGCCCCCCCCCCACAGTACACAGCACTCTCCTCCAGAGGACCCCCCCCCCACAGTACACAGCACTCTCCCCTCCAAAGGACCCCCCACAGTACACAGCACTCTCCTCCAGAGGACCCCCCCCCCACAGTACACAGCACTCTCCTCCAGTGGACCCCCCCCCCACAGTACACAGCACTCTCCCCTCCAAAGGACCCCCCACAGTACACAGCACTCACCTCCAGAGGACCCCTTCACAGTACACAGCACTCACCTCCAGAGGACCCCTCCACAGTACACAGCACTCACCTCCAGCGGACCCCTCCACAGTACACAGCACTCACCTCCAGCGGACCCCTCCACAGTACACAGCACTCACCTCCAGAGGACCCCTCCACAGTACACAGCACTCACCTCCAGAGGACCCCTCCACAGTACACAGCACTCACCTCCAGAGGACCCCTCCACAGTACACAGCACTCACCTCCAGAGGACCCCCCCACAGTACACAGCACTCACCTCCAGAGGACCCCCCCCCCCACAGTACACAGCACTCACCTCCTCGTTGCTCTGCAGGACATGAAGCACGAGGTCCTCGGGGGCCAGCAGGGCCCCTTCCTTCCTGAGAGTGAGACGGGGAAGGAGCCCACAGCTCTGGTAATAGCGCTGAGAGGCCTGCTCCGCCAACCAGGACACCTCCCGCGTGTCTCCATCACTGAGAGGGATGACGAGTTATTATACATTGTATCGTCACTGCTCCAACCTGCGCTGACACATTGTAACGTCTCCAGCACTTTGTCACCTACCTGTGCGGGATCGGGATGAGAAAGATGTTGTCCTGAACTCTGACCCGCACTCTGATTGGTGGAGGCATAGAAGGGTTCACATTCACTGAGGGGGGCTGGAAGAACAAAAGAGGCAAGTCAGAGGAAGACTGGTCTGATAAGGGCGCTGCCAGTGGGGTGATGGGGGGCTGGAGGATTCTGGCAGGGGCTGGAGCTACAAAACCCAATGATCTGGAAATCCTGATAATCCAGCAAGATGAGGAAATGATATGAAGGCCGTCCCTCAGCTGCTCCTCAGGGCAATTTATATTTAAGAGCCGCAACGAGACACCGAAACTCCGTAAGGCAAATCCATAGTGTACGGGTGTGAATGGTGAGGATGCGGGTGTAGTAGGTGGGTAGTAAACCACGAGCGCAGTTTACTACCAATGAGGAGGCCACTGATTGGCCGGGGCCTCACACCTTCTTTCCTCAGGGAGCAGCTTAGCGTAGATAGTTTAGTTTTACAGGTGGATGGAGCATAGTTTAGGGAGTGTAGCATAGCTTACAATGAAAGGACTACAACTCCCAGCATGTCCAGACAGCCAAAGGCTCTCCAGGCAGGATGGGAGTTGTACTATAGCAACAGTAGCAGAGACAATTGCACTCTATGTTAAAAGGTGTCCTCCGCCCCTTGACAACTTCTTCCTTCTCTAAAGTATAGGAGATAAGATGCCTGATCATGGTGGTCCACCTACTGAGACCCCCACCATCCTGGTGTTCTGGACAGCTTCGGGCGGCCATATTGGTGATGTCATGAATGGAAGGGATGTGGTGCGACATCACAAACATGGCTGCCTGAAGGCGGCATTCTGAACCTAAACGTTTGGAACGCCAGGGTGCCGGCTCAGAGATCCCAGGGGGTCCGGCCTTTGGATAGGGAATAAGTTGTCTAGGGGCAGAGTACCCCTTTAATGTAGCAGAGGAGAGTACGCCCTGCTACATTAAAGGGAAACTGTCAGCTTGTTCACCCACAATACACAGGTTATAGTGCGGGTGACAAGGAGTCCATGGAGGGGTCACTTACTTATGCCCAGTAGGTCCCGAGATATGTCCCCCAGAAGATCCTCTGCTGATTTCAGTGAATAGCACACAGGGGGCGGGGCTCTGACTTAATTTACATATTCATGGTCTGTGACTCCACATACTAGTGAAGTGGAGTCAAAGAATATATGTAAATTAAGCCACAGAGCCCCGCCCCATGCACACATTTCACTAAAGTCAGCTGAAAATCTTCTGAGGGACATATCTTGGGACCTACTGGACATATGTAAGTAAGTGACCCCTCCATGGACTCCTGGTCACCCGCACTATAACCTGTGTATTGTGGGTGAACAGGCTGACAGTTTTCCTTTAATGTAGCAGAGGTGAGCGCGCCCAGAGCAGCACTAGTTAAATCATTAGGGGTATACAGCCATCTATATACAGGGACATATTTTATCGATCCGGCCGGATGACCGGGCAGTATCTCTTATTTATATGTCACTGTGCCACTTTTACGTGTTTGTTTGTACACAGGATTGTCAGAATGCGGTGGCCCTTCTGGGTGTCGCTCCTGGTGGTCTAGGGGAGGTGTGTGTGCCCATCAGGTTCCTCACCTCCCTGCAACCCCTGGGCATCTTGTCTTCGGTGGAGAGGCCATCAGTATACGGCTCCTCGGCTGATACCTTGGCTAACGCCTAGGTTGAAGTCAGGGGCATTTGTGGCCCCTTAGTAGCTTCGGTGAAAAGGGGCATCGCACCTGGATCCTTGCAGGTGCCTTTTGGCCCGGAGGTGAAGGGTAGGTTTGTTGGGGGGGCTTCTCTCCTGTTGGAGAAGGGCTTAGCGATAGACCGCATCCTTTGTGTACGTTATTTTTTTCAGTGTGACACGTTTGCACTTTTTCTTGCACTTTGGGTGATGGAGAGCACGTGCCTCGGGTCAAAAAAAAAAAAAGAAAGCCATCTATACTATATAGATGTATACTAGTCAGAAGGCCACTTGCCCACCTCCATTCCCGCTACATCAGTAGAGGCGGAGCTACACAGGAAGATGACTGGTAAGATAGGCTCTCCAGGCGGAGAGCACCCAGAAATGTACTAACCCATCATCTTTTGTGTTTTTCTTCTCTTCCTGTTTCAGGTACATGAAGGGGGAGGACTACGTCAGATGTGTTCGACTATGTCCATGACCTGCATTTTTTTTGTTTTAATAAAATGGTTAATGAGGGCTGTGGAGGTTTTTTTTTTTTTTTTTAATACTTTACAGGTTTAGTCGTGGAATAGTTAGCGCCAACCCCCCCCCCCAATTATCACCCAGGTACCTACCTCCACAGGGGTACCAGGAGACATATTTTTATTCTCAGCTAGATACCAACCAAGCAGCTCCCTGGGCTGGGCCGAGTGTGTGGGCAGGGTGTGTGCGGCCCAGCCAATCAGAAAGCAGCAGCTGCAAGGTCCGTAGAAAACTTTACTGCTCCGGATTACCAGACCCTCACTTCATCCATCTGACTACAGGGTATGAAGGAGTGAGACCTGATGTAAAGCACAGAGGTACGAAGGATCGGGATGGGTCTGCTTTGTTATAGGACTAGTGACGTCTGGGGATGATGAAAGTAGAGATCTCATTCACCGATCCCCCCCCCCACTGACCCACCTGAGTGATGGCAGGAGAAGGGGTGCCCCCGCCATCCATACTTGTGTTCATTGCTCTGGCGCTGTCCATTATGCGGGGGATGGAGACGTCATTCTGCCCCCCCTGACAGCTCTTCGTGCGCCCCACCACAGCCCGGTCTACAATCTGTGTCAGCTTGGTCTGGCGGGAGCGTTTTCTGGACAGAGTACGAGGGACGGCCTTCTCCCTCCGGCGGAGTGCTGCCTCAGCCGTCTCTTCCTCACTAGACTCCTCTATCTCCTCCACCTCCAGGCTTCCCGGGGACCTGCGGCTTCTCTTTCTGGAGCGAGAGTCCACCAATAAATCATCTTCCAGCCAATCATCTCCAAGGTAATCTTCTGAGGGCACCAGGGCCCACATGGACGCCGGCTCCTCAGGGCTGGGGGCCACCTCTGGTAGTGCCAGGCTCTGGGTCAGCAGGCGGGATTTGGCACTGCCCAGACCTTGCATGGCTTTCTGGTAGGCTTCTCTTCCGCTCTCCGGGAGCCTGGGAGGATCTGGCCCCGCACTTCTCTCCCTGACGTCTGAATCAGAGGATGACATTGGCGCTCCAAGACGTGGCCGCTTCTTTACTGGTCTGAGAGGGGTCATAAGCTGCTCGGGCTCCTCTATGGGCGCATCCTCCTCCTCAGGGATTTGGGTGCTGGATCGGAGTGGAGGAGAGCGATGTATGGGGAAATCCTTGTCTTCTGGGCTGGACTGTCGCAGGTGCCTGTGCATTCGATGCTCTGTCACTGAGCGACCTCTTGGAGTGGCAGAGTTTTCCTGCTGCTTCCTAGAGGAATAAGAGGGGCTGACCATAAGTGGTTCGGAGCCCTCCGCATCAAAAAGCTCGCTGTCCTGGAGCTCGGGGGCCGGCTTAGGAGTGGAGGAGACTGCTGCAAGGGAACAGGAGAGAAGATGGAGGGTCAGTATTGTGTGTGTCCAGCAGGTTCCCCCCATGTTCACCATTTACAGAGAGGTTATCAGGCTCCAACAACACATGGCCCCGGGCCCTTACCCCTTCCCTCCAGGGCATCCCGCAGCATCTTTTCCGTCTCCTTACAGTCCCTCCGCGTCTCCTGGTCCAGGTGCTTCCCGTATATGTGAATCCATTCCTGCAGGCTGCCGAGTGGGGTCACTCCCTATGGAGACAACAGAGATAAGATCTATGTACAATATAAGGGGCCGCTATGGATGCAGGGACACCCACCTTGGTGTTCTTTTGGGTTACAGACGCTCCTCTTTTTATCAGCAGCTGAGCCACGTGAAAGTTACCACTGGAAAGAGCATCATGGAGGGGAGTGATCCCTTCACACAATGGACCCCCAGGATCATTGATGTTCGCCCCGTGCTCAAGCAGTAACTGGACAATATCTGCAGATAAAAATAGAAATCAGTAAGGAACCTGCAGAGGCTGGAGGCCCAGTATATGGGAGACAAAGAGGCCAGGGGGGTAAGGGAGCAGATGGACAAATAGGCCGGGGAGCAAGGGAGCCAAGGAAAGAAGAGGCCAGAGGCTTGAGACAGGTTGGGGGAGGCAAGAGGCCAGGAAGGCCTGGGGGGGGGGGGGGGGGGGGTGTTCAGTGCTTCTGGGAGAAGGTCTACAGTATTACCAGAGGGAGATCAATGGAGGTCAAGGGGCAAGGGACTGATTGGAATGGACAAAGATGCCAGAACAAAGATTTTCTATGATGGGAGTAGTAGTTTCCCCAGGCTGCTGGAGTCTGCAAACGGCTGTGGTGACTCTGCAGTAGCGCTTGTACTACTAGTCCCATCATGGAACAGAGCCTTCCCCTTAGTGGAGCGTTCAGATCCGCACCAATCCCAGCGCTCAGTACAGCTGTAAATGAAGACCAATCCTCTGGATCCAGCTCCTCAATACAAACCATTCTTTATTGAGGCTACATCTACACAGATTATTACTACCACGATAGAACCCTCTGTACTGTGTGTACACTGATTACTACAGCAACGATAGAACCCTCTGTACTGTGTCTACACTGATTACTACAGCAACGATAGAACCCTCTGTACTGTGTCTACACTGATTACTACAGCAACGATAGAACCCTCTGTACTGTGTCTACACTGATTACTACCGCAACGATAGAACCCTCTGTACTGTGTCTACATGGATTACTACCACAACGATAGAACCCTCTGTACTGTGTCTACACTGATTACTACCGCAACGATAGAACCCTCTGTACTGTGTCTACACTGATTACTACAGCAACGATAGAACCCTCTGTACTGTGTCTACACTGATTACTACAGCAACGATAGAACCCTCTGTACTGTGTCTACACTGATTACTACAGCAACGATAGAACCCTCTGTACTGTGTCTACATGGATTACTACAGCAACGATAGAACCCTCTGTACTGTGTCTACATGGATTACTACCGCAACGATAGAACCCTCTGTACTGTGTCTACATGGATTACTACAGCAACGATAGAACCCTCTGTACTGTGTCTACATGGATTACTACCGCAACGATAGAACCCTCTGTACTGTGTCTACACGGATTACTACCACAATAGAACCCTCTGTACTGTGTCTACATGGATTACTACCACAACGATAGAACCCTCTGTACTGTGTCTACACTGATTACTACAGCAACGATAGAACCCTCTGTACTGTGTCTACACTGATTACTACAGCAACGATAGAACCCTCTGTACTGTGTCTACACTGATTACTACAGCAACGATAGAACCCTCTGTACTGTGTCTACATGGATTACTACAGCAACGATAGAACCCTCTGTACTGTGTCTACATGGATTACTACCGCAACGATAGAACCCTCTGTACTGTGTCTACACGGATTACTACCACAATAGAACCCTCTGTACTGTGTCTACATGGATTACTACCGCAACGATAGAACCCTCTGTACTGTGTCTACATGGATTACTACCGCAACGATAGAACCCTCTGTACTGTGTCTACATGGATTACTACAGCAACTAGAGAACCCTCTGTACTGTGCCTACAAGATCTATACAGGTTACTACAGCAAAGATATAACCCTCTGTACTGTGCCTACAAGATCTATACAGGTTACTACAGCAACGATAGAACCCTCTGTACTGTGCCTACAAGATCTATACAGGTTACTACAGCAACGATAGAACCCTCTGTACTGTGCCTACAAGATCTATACAGGTTACTACAGCAACGATAGAACCCTCTGTACTGTGCCTACAAGATCTATACAGGTTACTACAGCAAAGATATAACCCTCTGTACTGTGCCTACAAGATCTATACAGGTTACTACAGCAACGATAGAACCCTCTGTACTGTGTCTACAAGATCTATACAGGTTACTACAGCAACGATAGAACCCTCTGTACTGTGCCTACAAGATCTATACAGGTTACTACAGCAACGATAGAACCCTCTGTACTGTGCCTACAAGATCTATACAGGTTACTACAGCAACGATAGAACCCTCTGTACTGTGCCTACAAGATCTATACAGGTTACTACAGCAAAGATATAACCCTCTGTACTGTGCCTACAAGATCTATACAGGTTACTACAGCAACGATAGAACCCTCTGTACTGTGCCTACAAGATCTATACAGGTTACTACAGCAAAGATATAACCCTCTGTACTGTGCCTACAAGATCTATACAGGTTACTACAGCAACGATAGAACCCTCTGTACTGTGCCTACAAGATCTATACAGGTTACTACAGCAAAGATATAACCCTCTGTACTGTGCCTACAAGATCTATACAGGTTACTACAGCAACGATGGAACCCTCTGTACTGTGCCTACAAGATCTATACAGGTTACTACAGCAACGATGGAACCCTTTGTTCCGCAAGCACTTAGTATTTCCTGTGTTTGTGACTATTGCACTAGGGGACATCACGCAGTGTAGATTTTTTTTTTTTGGTACATTCGCACAAACTCTAGTTTATATTTCTGCCATTTTCTGCTCTTCTTGTGCACATGTGGATATGTTTTTATTATCGGTGTATACTGATTGTGGGGACGTCAGCTCTCGTGAGGTTGAGAATTAATCGCGTTTTTCCTTTGCTATAATGTTCGTGGCCCCATATACTTCTGGATTGTTATATTCGCTACACAAAAGTTTTTGTTTTTTTTGAGTTTTAGTTTTTTGAACTATTTCTTTTACAGTCAATTCACCAACGGGAATCACTCGTGCAATGTGAACAGGGTGGTTGTGTCTGCCCAAAACATGGTGTTACCAGATACCGGTATATGATGTGCGGAGGTCTGAATGTCTTCTCCCACAATACCATGTCTGTGGGTCGTACACTACATGTGAATTTTATATTCTAGTCCTATTCACAGTCCACAAGAAGCGGTACAAGGTCTCCATCCAGATGATAAAGACATCAACCAGGAATCTCCCAAACCACTGAATAGAATTGGAGAACGGGTTCTGCTGAGAGTAATCATCATCTCTTCCCAGAATTACATGGTTAAATTGGCCATGGAGGGGGAATGACGTGACCCCATAGAAGCCCCAATCCTCTGGATGAGTTCTTGTCTAACAAGAAGCTGTCGGATAAATTTGCTGGTGTATTTGCTGTATTTTTTTTTAGGTGGAAGTCGAGAGCGGTCATGGTACACAACCGTACACCATCACGGCATAGCCACTTCCACCTCATACGACTAAAAAGGTTTTCAGGAAATCACAGGGTCCTTGAGATAGTCACAGACTCTTTGGGCCATTAGTTGCAGTAATTGGTCTAACCAAAGTGACATTCGTTTCAATATGGATCCCCTAATGGGCACAATGGGGGGGGGGGGGGGGGGGAGGAGACATGATGCCTTCAAGTGTCTTGGGATGAGCACAGTTTGGGTTCTATGGGGTCGGGTTGAGATGTTTCACTTCCCTTATCTACATTTATCTAGAGATAATGGACCGGGGGCGTAAAAACCCTCGGGCAGAATATAGAACATGTGACAGTCCTGACCTCAAAAGGATATAGGAGAAATTATTACAGAAGACTTAAAAGGTAGGAAGACCATGTAATAGAGCAGCAGGAAACGCTAGCAGAATGCTTGGATGTATAGGGAGAGGTATAAGCAGTAGAAAGAGAGACGTGTTCATGGGTTTATAGGGAGAGGTATAAGCAGTAGAGAGGGAAGTGTTCATGGGTGCATAGGGAGAGGTATAAGCAGTAGAGAGAAATGATCATGTGTGTATAGGGAGAGGTATAAGCAGTAGAGAGAAGTGCTCATGGGTGAATAGGGAGAGGTATAAGCAGTAGAGGGAAGTGTTCATGGGTTTATAGGGAGAGGTATAAGCAGTAGAGAGGGAAGTGTTCATGGGTGCATAGGGAGAGGTATAAGCAGTAGAGAGAAATGATCATGTGTGTATAGGGAGAGGTATAAGCAGTAGAGAGAAGTGCTCATGGGTGTATATGGAGAGGCATAAGCAGTAGAGAGAAGTGCTCATGGGTGTATATGGAGAGGTATAAGCAGTAGAGAGAAGTGCTCATGGGTGCATAGGGAGAGGTATAAGCAGTAGAGAGAAATGATCATGTGTGTATAGGGAGAGGTATAAGCAGTAGAGAGAAGTGCTCATGGGTGTATAGGGAGAGGTATAAGCAGTAGAGAGAAGTGCTCATGGGTGTATATGGAGAGGTATAAGCAGTAAAGAGAAGTGCTCATGCCGCTGTACAGGACACTGGTGAGACCTCACTTGGAGTATTGTGTGCAGTACTGGAGGCCGTATCTCCAGAAGGATATAGATTCTCTAGAGAGAGTCCAGAGAAGATACTAAACTAGGACATGGAGGATAAAACGTACCAGGAAAGGTTACAGGACCTGAACATGTATAGAAGAAAGAAGAGACTGAGGGACATGATAGAGACTTTATATACAGAAAGGGAATCAACACGGGAAAGAAGATATATAAGAGAAGAAAAACCACCACAAGAGGACAGAGTGTTATATAGAGGACAGAGTGTTATATATATATGAGAGAGGACATAGTGTTTATATATATATATATATAGAGGACATAGTGTTATATAGAGGACATAGTGTTATATATATATGAGAGAGGACATAGTGTTTATATATATATATATATAACACTATGTCCTCTCTCATATATATATAACACTATGTCCTCTATATATATAACACTATGTCCTCTATATATATAACACTATGTCCTCTATATATATATATATATATATATATATATATATATATATATATATATATATATATAACACTATGTCCTCTCTCATATATATATATAACACTATGTCCTCATATATATATATCACTATGTCCTCTCATATATATATATATATATATATATATATATATATATATATATATATCAGGAAGTATTACTTTACTGAGAGAGTAGTGGATACAGGGAATATCCTTCCTGCAGAAGTGGTCGCTGCAAATACAGTGAAGGAGTTTAAACATGTATGGGATAAGCATAAGGCTATCCTTCATATAAGATAGGGATAGGTATAAGGCTATCCTTCATATAAGATAGGGATAGGTATAAGGATATCCTTCATATAAGATAGAGATGGGTATAAGGCTATCCTTCATATAAGATAGGGATAGGTATAAGGCTATCCTTCATATAAGATAGGGATAGGTATAAGGCTATCCTTCATATAAGATAGGGATAGGTATAAGGCTATCCTCCATATAAGATAGAGATAGGCATAAGGTTATCCTTCATATAAGAAAGGGATAGGTATAAGACTATCCTTCATATAAGATAGAGATAGGTATAAGGCTATCCTTCATATAAGATAGAGATAGGTATAAGGCTATCCTTCATATAAGATAGAGATAGGTATAAGACTATCCTTCATATAAGATAGAGATAGGTATAAGACTATCCTTCATATAAGATAGAGATAGGTATAAGGCTATCCTTCATATAAGATAGGGATAGGTATAAGACTATCCTTCATATAAGATAGGGATAGGTATAAGACTATCCTTCATATAAGATAGAGATAGGTATAAGGCCATCCTTCATATAAGATAGGGATAGGTATAAGGCCATCCTTCATATAAGATAGAGATAGGTATAAGGATATCCTTCATATAAGATAGGGATAGGTATAAGGCTATCCTTCATATAAGATAGGGATAGGTATAAGACTATCCTTCATATAAGATAGAGATAGGTATAAGGCTATCCTTCATATGAGATAGAGATAGGTATAAGGCTATCCTTCATATAAGATAGGGATAGGTATAAGGCTGTCCTTCATATAAGATAGAGATAGGTATAAGGCTATCCTCCATATAAGATAGGGATAGGTATAAGGCTATCCTTCATATAAGATAGGGATAGGTATAAGGATATCCTTCATATAAGATAGAGATAGGTATAAGACTATCCTTCATATAAGATAGGGATAGGTATAAGACTATCCTTCATATAAGATAGGGATAGGTATAAGACTATCCTTCATATAAGATAGAGATAGGTATAAGGATATCCTTCATATAAGATAGAGATAGGTATAAGACTATCCTTCATATAAGATAGGGATAGGTATAAGACTATCCTTCATATAAGATAGGGATAGGTATAAGACTATCCTTCATATAAGATAGGGATAGGGACTATTCATAGGATTCAGATTATTGTGCCAAATGGTTCTTATCTGCCGACATATTCTGCATGTGTATATTATATATATATATATATATATATATATATATATATATATATATATAATATATCTATCTGTGTGTGTGTGTGTGTATGTGGTTTATGTTGTGTGTGTTTGTATGTGTGTGCGTTTGTTGTGTGAATGTGTGTTTGGTGTGTATGCGTATATATATGTATGTGTGTGTGTGTGTATATATATGTGTGTGTATGTGGTTTATGTTGTGTGTGTTTGTTGTGTGAATGTGTGTGTTTGTTATGTATGTGTGTATGTTGTGTATTGTGCGTGCGTTTGTATGCATGTGTGTTTATTGTGCGTGCGTTGTGTGCATGTGTGTTTATTGTGCGTGCGTTGTGTGCGTGTGTTTATTGTGCGTGCGTTGTGTGCGTGTGTTTATTGTGCGTGCGTTGTGTGCGTGTGTTTATTGTGCGTGCGTTGTGTGCGTGTGTTTATTGTGCGTGCGTTGTGTGCGTGTGTTTATTGTGCGTGCGTTGTGTGCGTGCGTTGTGTGCGTATGTTGTGTGCGTGCGTTGTGTGCGTATGTATGTGTTGTGTGTGTATGTGTTGTGTGTGTTGTGTGCGTGTGTGTTGTGTGCGTGTGTGTTGTGTGCGTGTGTGTTGTGTGCGTGTGTGTTGTGTGCGTGTGTGTTGTGTGCGTGTGTGTTGTGTGCGTGTGTGTTGTGTGCGTGTGTGTTGTGTGCGTGTGTTTTTGTTGTGTGTGTTTTTGTTGTGTGCGTGTGGTGTGTGTGTTTTTGTTGTGTGTGTTTTTGTTGTGTGCGTGTGGTGTGTGTTTTTGTTGTGTGTGTTTTTGTTGTGTGCGTGTGTGTGTTTTTGTTGTGTGTGTGTGTTTTTGTTGTGTGTGTGTGTGTGTTTTTGTTGTGTGTGTGTGTTTTTGTTGTGTGTGTTTGTGTGTGTTTTTGTTGTGTGCGTGTGTTTTTGTTGTGTGTGTTTTTGTTGTGTGCGTGTGGTGTGTGCGTGTGTGTTTTTGTTGTGTGTGTGGTGTGTGCGTGTGGTGTGTGTGTGTTTTTGTTGTGTGCGTGTGGTGTGTGTGTGTTTTTGTTGTGTGTGTTTTTGTTGTGTGCGTGTGGTGTGTGCGTGTGGTGTGTGCGTGTTTTTGTTGTGTGTGTGTGGTGTGTGTGTGTTTTTGTTGTGTGTGTTTTTGTTGTGTGCGTGTGGTGTGTGTGTGTTTTTGTTGTGTGTGTTTTTGTTGTGTGCGTGTGGTGTGTGCGTGTGGTGTGTGTGTTTTTGTTGTGTGCGTGTGGTGTGTGTGTGTTTTTGTTGTGTGTGTTTTTGTTGTGTGCGTGTGGTGTGTGTGTTTTTGTTGTGTGTGTTTTTGTTGTGTGTGTTTGTGTGTGTTTTTGTTGTGTGCGTGTGTTTTTGTTGTGTGTGTTTTTGTTGTGTGCGTGTGGTGTGTGCGTGTGTGTTTTTGTTGTGTGTGTTTTTGTTGTGTGTGTGTTGTGTCCCCATTCCTGAACAGGTTGTACAATCCTATTGTACGTAGTCCATGATATTCCCGGCCTAATGTGCCATGCTGATGGTTCGGTCAGGTTGTGGGGACGTATATCTTGGTCGCTCCTCACTTATTAATCTGACCGATTCCTTTTTGATTATTCTGACGATCCATATTACAAGTTCTAGATTGCAAAGGATTAAAAATGGCAATTGAGGCTTGGAAGGGTTAAATGTCAGGAGATGACTTCAGGACTATCCCGTCTTCTGTCCGGATTCGGTGCAGACGATGATTCCTGAGGTTTGTTTCCCATATTTCTTATAATTCTCAGTGTATAGACCAGCACAGCTAGGGTTAACTACTGCTGTATAAGCGGAAAGAAACGGAGGAGCGCGAGCGGTAACCAAACAAAACGGATGGGGGGGATGGGTACAGATACCAGAGATAATACAGAGGACGGGGGGTGCAGACAGAGGGCACTAGAGCGGCACCATATACCGTCACGTCAGCTCACCTAGGTGTCCATGGTTACAGGCCTCATGAAGGGGGGTCCATCCACAGTAATCTCGGGGGTTCAGGGGGTGTCCCTGGAATACAGGAATTAATTTGTTAATGTGGCAGCCCCCCCACAGTCAGCAGTTTGGGAGTGGCCCCCACTCACCTTCTCCAGTAGGCACTCCACCATCTTGGCGTTCCCTTCGATACAGGCGCGATGCAGAACCGTCTCCCCCTTCTCATTACGGCGATTCCACTAATGAGAGACAGCGAGGGTTAATGAGCGGAATGAATACGGGGGTCTCCCTACTAACCTGCACTCACCCGCACGGCCCTCCTCCGCCCCGGCACAGACTTCTCGTATCCCTCCAGGTCGTCGTCCTCTGTAATAGACAACAAAAGGCGTATCCTGTTAACCCTGCGTGTTCCGGGTCTGATGTCGGGGGGGGGGGGTCTCCGGTACCTACCGCTCTGGGACAGCTCCAGCTCGCTCTCCTGCAGGGGGTCACTGTTCTCCTCGTCCTCACTGCTCTCCCCACTCTCCCCACCACAGAGCTCGTGTAACTCCGCCGCCGTCTCCTCCACATCCGGGGCCCCCCACTTCTGCTGGACGCTGAGGAGCTGCCGCAGGGCCTTCCTCTGGAGATGGAAACAAGTGGTGGGGGAGGGTCTACAGAGTCCGTGCGGGGGGGGGGGGGGGGGTACAATGTAGCTTGGGGCTCACCTGTAGTTGGGCATCTCCAGCCTCTCGGGCGCACTTCCTGGCACTGTTTAGGCAGCTCTGCACCTCCTTGTACCCCTGACCATCCTCCTCCAATGCCAGCGCCATGTTCAACCACGTCTTACACTCCTGGAAGGCGGGAACATCTTAATAATGGTCACAGCCGCCCACCAGACCACCCCCAATCACTGCTGAAGAGACGGCACTATAGATATGACCCAGGGATGACCTCAGAGCTCCACCCCTCTCGACCTTCTCACCTCGCGGGGATTCCCTCTGCGCAGGTCCAGCTCAGCTCGATAGTGCTCCACGGCCTGACGATAGTCCCTGAGGTCACTAAAGGTCGCAGCCAGGGACACATGGATGACTGCAAGCTCCCGGTCAGGACGGCACAAGGACTCGGCGCAGCGAAGCTACAACAAGAGGCATAGGAAACCATCATGAAGACCACCGCCCACCCCCTGCTGACTGCTCCACCGTCATCAAGACCACCGCCCACCCCCTGCTGACTGCTCCACCGTCATCAAGACCACCGCCCACCCCCTGCTGACTGCTCCACCATCATCAAGACCACCGCCCACCCCCTGCTGACTGCTCCACCATCATCAAGACCACCGCCCACCCCCTGCTGACTGCTCCACCATCATCAAGACCACCGCCCACCCCCTGCTGACTGCTCCACCATCATCAAGACCACCGCCCACCCCCTGCTGACTGCTCCACCATCATCAAGACCACCGCCCACCCCCTGCTGACTGCTCCACCATCATCAAGACCACCGCCCACCCCCTGCTGACTGCTCCACCATCATCAAGACCACCGCCCACCCCCTGCTGACTGCTCCACCATCATCAAGACCACAGCCCACCCCCTGCTGACTGCTCCACCATCATCAAGACCACAGCCCACCCCCTGCTGACTGCTCCACCATCATGAAGACCACCGTCCACCCCCTACTGACTGCTACATCATCATGAAGACCACCGTCCACCCCCTACTGACTGCTACACCATCATTAAGACCACCGTCCACCCCCTACTGACTGCTCCACCATCATGAAGACCACCGTCCACCCCCTACTGACTGCTACATCATGAAGACCATTGCCTACCCCTGCTGACTGCTCCACCATCATGAAGACCACCGTCCACCCCCTACTGACTGCTCCACCATCATGAAGACCACCGTCCACCCCTACTGACTGCTACATCATCATGAAGACCACCGTCCACCCCCTACTGACTGCTACATCATCATGAAGACCACTGCCCACCCCCTGCTGACTGCTCCACCATCATGAAGACCACAGCCCACCCCCTGCTGACTGCTCCACCATCATCAAGACCACCGCCCACCCCCTGCTGACTGCTCCACCATCATCAAGACCACCGCCCACCCCCTGCTGACTGCTCCACCATCATCAAGACCACCGCCCACCCCCTGCTGACTGCTCCACCATCATCAAGACCACAGCCCACCCCCTGCTGACTGCTCCACCATCATGAAGACCACCGTCCACCCCCTACTGACTGCTCCACCATCATGAAGACCACCGTCCACCCCCTACTGACTGCTACATCATCATGAAGACCACCGTCCACCCCCTACTGACTGCTACATCATCATGAAGACCATTGCCTACCCCTGCTGACTGCTCCACCATCATGAAGACCACCGCCCACCCCCTACTGACTGCTACACCATCATGAAGACCACCACCCACCCCCTAACCATGTGCATGGATCATGGCAGGAGCAAGAAGAAGGAAGTGCATCCTTACAGAAGATCTCAGGTTCCGGAGTACAGGGCCCGATCGGGCACAGTGGGTGGAGCTTCAGGTAGCCGGGAAAGTTTAGCAAAAATGAGGTTTATGTAAAATATGACACATACCTCATGTAAGGATCAGCCGAGGACATCATAGAGCTCTGCCCAGCACAGTTTAAGCATGTGTAAGCCCCACCCTCACACAGCATGAGCATGTGTAAGCCCCACCCCCGCACAGCATGAGAATGTAATCCCAACCCCAGCTTGAGAATGTGTAAGCTCCACCCACCAATCCCTCCAAAAGCTTGAGCATATGTAAGCTCCACCCCTGCACAGCATGAGCATGTGAAAGCTCCACCCCAACAGAGCAGATAGGGGTCTGGACACATTCCCGGTAGACGGCAGAATAATCCCATACACAGTATAAGGCCCTTACCTGCATCTTATAATACTCCACAGCTTTCCTGTAGCAGCCGACCTTACAGTAGAGG
This sequence comes from Hyla sarda, assembly GCF_029499605.1. NCBI lineage: Eukaryota > Metazoa > Chordata > Amphibia > Anura > Hylidae > Hyla > Hyla sarda. Next base: position 48,304 of record NW_026608058.1, read on the forward strand.
TCCCCCAGTTGCTCATTCAAGGACAGCGCCCCCTGCTGGGTGCTTTCTGTCAGCTCTGACAACATCTCTTCCAGCTGACACCCTTTAATCGCTGAAAGACACAGATACATGGTTATTATAGAGGAGTCGGAGCCCCTGCCAGGAATGAGGAGGATGTTGTATGTTGGGCCCCTGGAATGTGGGGGGTTATATTAGGGGACACAGAATAATTCACCGTATTTCAGGCTCCGGCGCACTGTGTCACGGTCGGACTCCTGCAGACTGCCCAGGCGGAACGCTTTCTTCAGAGACCGCTTTCCTGCAGAGAAGTCTCCCAGAGATAGCAGAGTCTGGAGGAGGAGAAAGACAGTGAGCAATGGCAGCTCCAGCTGAATGTGTGACCGCCGCTCTGGAGCGCCCTCACCTGGCCGATGCTGCAGTAACATTCGCTCTCCATGTACTTGTCGCGCATACGTACTGCGCACTCCCGGGCCGCCTCCCAGCAGCGGATGGCTTTGGAGTGCTCACCGTTGCGCAGGTGGATGCTGGCGAGGTTGGAGTTGGCTCTGTACAGATCCTCATGGAGCTGGGTCTGTCTGTGAGAGAAAGAAGGCGGGGCTAAGTCAGGGGAGGGGCTGGGGCGGAGAGAATACACAGATAAAGAGGACGCCATTACTCTGCGATGAAGATGCTCTTCCTGATGTAGAAGCTGCACTTATCCGCCTGCCCCATGATGTCGTACAGGAAGCCGAGGTTCAGGAAGAGGCGTGCGCGCATCTCACTCAGGTCACGTGACAACACTTTACCTGATACAGAGGGGAGAATCAGAGGCTGACACCAAGGTAGTCACAGCCCACCCCCTAAATCATGTGACACCCATACTGGATGATGGGATTTACATTACCCTGGGGCCCCTGGAATAAGGCACCAGAGAAGTGTGATGGTCAGGGGGCCACGCTCATGACACGGACTGTACCTCACCCTCCAGCTTATTGT
>NW_026608058.1:49478-91493 GCF_029499605.1 Hyla sarda
TAGGGGGGCAGAGGGGTTACTGTAGGGTATACGGGGTCAGAGGGGTTACTGTAGGGTATACAAGGTCAGAGGGGTTACTGTAGGGTGTACGGGGTCAGAGGGATTACTGTAGGGTATACAAGGTCAGAGGGGTTTCTGTAGGGTGTACGGGGTCAGCTGGGTTACTGTAGGGTGTACGGGGGCAAAGGGATTACTGTAGGGTGTACGGGGTATGCTGGGTTACTGTAGGGGGGCAGAGGGGTTACTGTAGGGTGTACGGGGTATGCTGGGTTACTGTAGGGGGGCAGAGGGGTTACTGTAGGGTGTACGGGGGCAGAGGGGTTACTGTAGGGTGTACGGGGGCAGAGGGGTTACTGTAGGGTGTAGGGGGGCAGAGGGGTTACTGTAGGGTGTACGGGGGCAGAGGGGTTACTGTAGGGTGTACGGGGGCAGAGGGGATACTGTAGGGTGTACGGGGGCAGAGGGGTTACTGTAGGGTGTACGGGGGCAGAGGGATTACTGTAGGGTGTACGGGGGCGGAGGGGTTACTGTAGGGTGTACGGGGGTGGAGGGGTTACTGTAGGGTGTACGGGGGCAGAGGGGTTACTTTAGGGTTTACGGGGGGTAGAGGGGTTACTGTAGAGTGTACGGGGGCAGGGGGGATACTGTAGGGTGTACGGGGGCAGAGGGATTACTGTAGGGTGTACGGGGGCAGAGGGGTTACTGTAGGGTGTACGGGGGCAGAGGGGTTACTGTAGAGTGTATGGGGGCAGGGGGGATACTGTAGGGTGTACGGGGGCAGAGGGATTACTGTAGGGTGTACGGGGGCAGAGGGGTTACTGTAGGGTGTACGGGGGCAGAGGGGTTACTGTAGGGTCTACGGGGGCAGAGGGGTTACTGTAGAGTGTACGGGGGCAGGGGGGGATACTGTAGGGTGTACGGGGGCAGAGGGATTACTGTAGGGTGTACGGGGGCAGAGGGGTTACTGTAGGGTGTACGGGGGCAGAGGGGTTACTGTAGGGTGTACGGGGGCAGAGGGGTTACTGTAGAGTGTACGGGGGCAGGGGGGATACTGTAGGGTGTACGGGGGCAGAGGGGTTACTGTAGAGTGTACGGGGCCGGGGGGATACTGTAGGGTGTACGGGGGCAGAGGGATTACTGTAGGGTGTACGGGGGCAGAGGGGTTACTGTAGGGTGTACGGGGGCAGAGAGGTTACTGTAGGGTCTACGGGGGCAGAGGGGTTACTGTAGAGTGTACGGGGCCGGGGGGATACTGTAGGGTGTACGGGGGCAGAGGGATTACTGTAGGGTGTACGGGGGCAGAGGGGTTACTGTAGGGTGTACGGGGGCAGAGGGGTTACTGTAGGGTCTACGGGGGCAGAGGGGTTACTGTAGAGTGTACGGGGCCGGGGGGATACTGTAGGGTGTACGGGGGGCAGAGGGATTACTGTAGGGTGTACGGGGGCAGAGGGGTTACTGTAGGGTGTACGGGGGCAGAGGGGTTACTGTAGGGTCTACGGGGGCAGAGGGGTTACTGTAGAGTGTACGGGGGCAGAGGGGTTACTGTAGGGTCTACGGGGGCAGAGGGGTTACTGTAGAGTGTACGGGGCCGGGGGGATACTGTAGGGTGTACGGGGGCAGAGGGATTACTGTAGGGTGTAGGGGGGGCAGGGGGGTTACTGTAGGGTGTACGGGGGCAGAGGGGTTACTTTAGGGTTTACGGGGGTAGAGGGGTTACGGTAGTTTGAGGTCGCAGTGGTCCTAGCAGGAGATGGTGAGGTTTGTACCAGGGGTTCACTTTGAGTTAAAGTTGAGGAATAAGTGGATTTGAGAAATGTTTTGAGGTGAAGGAGCAGCAGGAGGTGGGGATATGGATGTGTGGTCTGATGAACAGAGAAGTATAGAAGGTGGCAGCAGAATTGTGGGCCCGGGGAGATAGTGGAGCCATTGACTGTGATTGATAGGTGGAGGGGGGGGGGTAGAGACAATGGAAAAGTGGGAGGAGGACCTGACGTAGGTGACGGAGGAGGACCTGACACAGGTGACGGAAAAGGAGGAGGACATGGCATAGGTGACGGAGGGAGGAGGAGGACATGGCATAGGTGACGGAGGAGGAGGACATGGCATAGGTGACGGAGGAGGAGGACATGGCATAGGTGACGGAGGAGGTGGACCTGACATAGGTGACGGAGAGAGTTAGTAACAGGAGAGAGTGGAGACAATGAAAAAGTGGGAGGAGGACCTGACATAGGTGACGGAGGAGGAGGAGGACATGGCATAGGTGAAGGAGGAGGGAGGAGGACATGGCATAGGTGACTGAGGAGGAGGACATGGCATAGGTGACGGAGGAGGTGGACCTGACATAGGTGACTGAGGAGGTAGACCTGACATAGGTGACGGAGGAGGAGGAGGTCATGGCATAGGTGACGGAGGAGGAGGAGGTCATGGCATAGGTGACGGAGGAGGAGGAGGTCATGGCATAGGTGACGGAGGAGGAGGAGGTCATGGAATAGGTGACGGAGGAGGAGGACCTGACATAGGTGACGGAGGAGGACCTGACATAGGTGACGGAGGAGGTGAACCTGACATAGGTGACGGAGGAGGACCTGACATAGGTGACGGAGGAGGAGGTCATGGCATAGGTGACGGAGGAGGAGGACCTGACATAGGTGACGGAGGAGGAGGACCTGACATAGGTGATGGAGGAGGACCTGACATAGGTGACGGAGGAGGACCTGACATAGGTGACGGAGGAGGACCTGACATAGGTGACGGAGGAGGTGGACCTGACATAGGTGACGGAGGAGGTGGACCTGACATAGGTGACGGAGGAGGACCTGACATAGGTGACGGAGGAGGTGGACCTGACATAGGTGACGGAGGAGGACCTGACATAGGTGACGGAGGAGGTGGACCTGACATAGGTGACGAAGGAGGAGGAGATGGCATAGGTGACGGAGGAGGACATGGCATAGGTGACGGAGAAGGTGGACCTGACATAGATGACGGAGGAGGTGGACCTGGCATAGGTGACGGAGGAGGAGGAGGTCATGGCATAGGTGACGGAGGAGGTCATGGAATAGGTGACGGAGGAGGAGGACCTGACAGGTGACGGAGGAGGACCTGACATAGGTGACGGAGGAGGTGGACCTGACATAGGTGACGGAGGAGGACCTGACATAGGTGACGGAGGAGGAGGTCATGGCATAGGTGACGGAGGAGGAGGACCTGACATAGGTGACAGAGGAGGAGGAGGACCTGACATAGGTGACGGAGGAGGTGGACCTGACATAGGTGACGGAGGAGGACCTGACATAGGTGACGGAGGAGGTGGACCTGACATAGGTGACGGAGGAGGACCTGACATAGGTGACGGAGGAGGTGGACCTGACATAGGTGACGAAGGAGGACCTGACATAGGTGACGGAGGAGGACATGGCATAGGTGACGGAGGAGGAGGTCATGGCATAGGTGATGGAGAAGGAGGAGGAGGACATGGCATAGGTGACGGAGAAGGACATGGCATAGGTGACTGAGGAGGAGTACATGGCATAGGTGACGGAGGAGGAGGAGGACCTGACATAGGTGACGGAGGAGGAGGGTCATGGCATAGGTGACGGAGGAGGAGGTCATGGCATAGGTGACTGAGGAGGAGGTCATGGCATAGGTGACGGAGGAGGAGGTCATGGCATAGGTGACGGAGGAGGAGGTCATGGCATAGGTGACGGAGGAGGAGGTCATGGCATAGGTGACGGAGGAGGAGGTCATGGCATAGGTGACGGAAAAGGAGGTCATGGCATAGGTGACGGAAAAGGAGGAGGTCATGGCATAGGTGGCGGAGGAGGAGGAGGTCATGGCATAGGTGACGGAGGAGGAGGAGGTCATGGCATAGGTGACGGAGGAGGTCATGGCATTGGTGACGGAGGAGGAGGAGGTCATGGCATAGGTGACGGAGGAGGTCATGGCATAGGTGACGGAGGAGGAGGAGGTCATGGCATAGGTGACGGAGGAGGAGGTCATGGCATAGGTGACGGAGGAGGAGGTCATGGCATAGGTGATGGAGGAGGAGGTCATGGCATAGGTGACGGAGGAGGAGGAGGTCATGGCATAGGTGACGGAGGAGGAGGAGGTCATGGCATAGGTGACGGAGGAGGAGGAGGTCATGGCATAGGTGACGGAGGAGGAGGAGGTCATGGCATAGGTGACGGAGGAGGAGGAGGTCATGGCATAGGTGACGGAGGAGGAGGAGGTCATGGCATAGGTGACGGAGGAGGAGGAGGTCATGGCATAGGTGACGGAGGAGGAGGAGGTCATGGCATAGGTGACGGAGGAGGAGGAGGTCATGGCATAGGTGACGGAGGAGGAGGAGGTCATGGCATAGGTGACGGAGGAGGAGGAGGTCATGGCATAGGTGACGGAGGAGGAGGAGGTCATGGCATAGGTGATGGAGGAGGAGGAGGAGGTGGTCATGGCATAGATGACATCGGGACCAGAGAGGTAGATCTGAGGGTCATCAGCATGGAGGTGGTGCTTGAGACCATGGGACTCTATAAACTGTCCCAGGCTGAGAGTATAGAGGAGAAGAGTAGGGGCCCCAGGACAGAACCTTGGGGGACCCCAGCAATAAGAAAGGGGTGGGGGGTGGATTGTGAGTGGGAGACGCCGAATGTACATCTAATCAGGTATTAGGGGAACCAGGAGAGGAACAAAGCTGTGATGCCGAAGGATGAGAGATTTAGTAACAGGAGAGAGCGGAGTCAAAGGCAGAAGAAAGGAAAAGGAGCACAGAGTGTTGGCGTGAGGCTCCGGTGTTGGCGTGAGGCTCCGGTGTTGGCGTGAGGCTCCAGTGTTGGCGTGAGGCGCCGGTCTTGGCATGAGGAGCTGGTGTTGGCGTAAGGCGCCGGTGTTGGCGTAAGGCTCCGGCGGTCAGCATATCATTGGCCAACTTGGTTACCGTGGTTTTGGTGGTGAGTTGGGAAGGAAACCAGATTGAAGGTGGGAGGACAGGTGAAGATACATATTGGGGACAGATGTGATGGTTACATGTTTATATGATGGGGCCGATGTTTAGAGATGGATCAAGAGATGAAGAGTCAGGATGGGGATAAGGTGAGATGGGATCGGGTCAGATAAGTATGTGAACCCCCCATTACCTTGTATGGTTTTTTATTTTGTCTACCCACAGTGTAACCCAGTGTAAATACAAGAGGATTGGCTGTCCGTGGCAGGGTCCTTACCACGAGTTGACCGTGCATGAGTCGGAGTGCTGCCATCCTACCAAGACCGGGAACGAGCTGATGGAGATCCTGGATGAGATGGACCAGTCCCACAAGAAGGAGATGCAGTTGTACAACAGCATCTTTGGGCTGCTTAGCTTTGAGAAGATCGGATACACAGGTAAGGTGTTACGCGGTGCTGCATGGATGTTCTCGATCACATGGGGCTGCCCCACGGGCGGATGACACACACGTTCTTTGTGCATGTCACTCTTCTGCTTTGTAGGTATCGCTAAGGATCTAGGTGTGTGCAGCAGAGCCTGCGAAGAGCCTGGGTACCATGTGGTAGTCCAGCGTCCTCCCCGCCATTCATGTTTTGTTGTAGGGTAAGTGTCACCAAGGACATGAAGAGGGGCAGCTGTCACTAAGATTCAGCTGCTGATCTTTATGACGTGACCCTTGAGGTAACGGTCTCCTTGCTGGCACTGTGTACCTCCTCCGGGCGCAGTGTAGTTGTCGAGCGGTCTTTTTTTGTCCAGGATCAGAAGATGATGATGAAGAGAAGCCCCTATGTATAAGCAGCACTGGGCCCCTACATTTGCAGGCAATGCTCCCCAGGTTACCCTACCCCTTTCACCAAGTCAGGCCGCCGTTCGGATTGAGGATGAGTTTCAGCTTTTGTCTGGTGGGAGGTAAGGCTGCTCCATTCTATTGTGGTTGAACCCTACAGCCAGAGATGTAGTCTGTGTATACGACAATACAGAAGTGGGTGCCCTGCTACCATCGGACCACCACCATCCACCCAGGAGGGGCTCCCAGTATAGCTGCATGGTGTGCACTGGATACAGCCTGTGAGGGATGGGACAGAGCAGGGGTGTGCAGTACTGCTCTGGTCTCTAGGTAGGTACTGCTGGTTGTATCCAGTAGGGGGTCCGGGGGCAGTAATAGTGGGGACCCCCCTGGACTGTGTGTCTTCTTCTTGAGTGTCTGTCCTATTCCTTCTTTCTAATGACAGTCTTGGGGCTCTCGGTACTGAGGTTTTGTCCTCACTTGAGGTTCCTATTGCTGAGTAGTTAGTCTGGTGGCCGTCAGGTAAGTGTCCGTGTGATGTTCTTCGCACATGTTTTTACTGTATTTGCTCTTGCAATAACCTGTAACCTTGCCTCCTCCTCCAGCGGAATGGACTTATATGTAGGTGGAGGTAGATGCCTCCTGGGACTGACCCTTGTATTGGGACTTCTCTAGTTCTGTACTGCCATCTGCTTGGAATAAATTTGCTTTGTTTTCTGAAATGGATCTGTCCGTGTGTTCTTATAAAATCTCAAGATGTAATATTCACCAACAACATGCAATAAAACCCGCCACCGGAGGAAGAGCGCGGGGGTGACATTACGGGCCACACACTGAGGCCTCCTGGATGCTGAAGATGTCCTTAGTGATATTGTGCTGTAGGTGTGGTGTATGGCCCGGGACACGTTTATTATAATATGGCGCTCACACACAATGTACTGCTTGTCTTGCCTTATGTGGTTAGTGCATTTATCTCCCTTTCCCCTTTTATGAGGCAGGGCAGTACAGAAGCCACCACCGATCGGTCACCGGTAACAGGTAACATGGTGTAGTCGGGGGACATGTGCCGTAAATCCCTGCACCAGGTAATTTGTTTTTTCTTCTCTCTCCTTTTACTTTCCTCTCTACTTGTGTGACAGAGGTCCAGTTTAGACCTTACAGAACAGACGACTTCATCACCCGCCTGTACTACGAGACCCCGCGCTTCACCGTACTCAACCAGACCTGGGTGCTGAAGGCCCGCGTCAACGACTCCGAGAGGAACCCCAACTTGTCATGCAAGCGAACCCTCTCCTTCCAGCTCATCCTAAAAAGCAAGATCAACTCCCCCATGGAGTGCTCCTTCCTTCTGCTCAAAGGCCCCTATGACGACGTGAAGATCCACCCGGTCATCTACCACTTTGTGTTCACTAATGAGAACAACGAGACAGAGTATGTGCCCCTGCCCATCATAGACTCTGTGGAATGTAACAAACTGCTAGCCGCAAAGAATATCAACCTCCGGCTCTTTATATTCCAGATCCAGAAGTGAACCATACTTACCTCAGCCTTGCCCCCCTGTCCAGACCTCCTCTGCCGGGGAGGGACTTATTTTAATTGAGTTTGCTTTCCTTTGTAGTTTGCATGTGTCTGCTGGAGACTGCAGTCCGCCCTCTATGGCCCTGCGTAGGTTATGTTTCCTTCTAGGGCCTCCAGCCCCCCCCCTCATCTTTCTTTCTCCCCTTTACTTTTTGTCATGGCAGGTATCAGTATTTCTGGGTTTGATGTTTGGCCCGTGTGGTGGAGAGGGATGGTTGTCCTTTGTATATGATCCTAACGTTGGGTCCTGTTCCATGTTGGAGTAGAGGGCCCTGCAATATGGCTCCATCATTGTTTCCATCCCGCTGGCTGCACCTCAGTGGTCGGCCACTTCTTGTCCAGCTTTTTAATTTATTTTGCTGTTGTAGGTAAGGCATGGGTAATGGGTGGATAGGCAGAAGATACCATTCATATAATGTGCTGGAACCCCAGCTCTACAACTGCCATGGCTCCGTACCTGTAAGCAAAGACTCTTTCCCCCCCCCCCCCCCCCACACACACACACACAGACACACGGTGCCCCTGTACGTGTAAGCCATGGCTCCTCCCCTCCACATAGTGCCACTGGACCTGTAAGCCATGGCTCCTCCCCCCACAGGGTGCCCCTAGACCTGGAAGCCATGGCTCCTCCCCATACATAGTGCTCCTGGACCTATAAGCCATGGCTCCTCCCCCCACATAGTGCTCCTGGACCTGTAATCCATGGCTCCTCCTGCCCCCATACACAGTGCCCCTGGAGGGAAGTAAGCCATGGCTCCTCCCCCACAGGGTGCCCCTGGACCTGTAAGCCATGGCTCCTCCCCCCCACATAGTGCCACTGGACCTGTAAGCCATGACTCCTCCTCCCCACACTGCCCCCCCCCAGTAGTCGCAGCTGTAGTCTGTAGCCTACTTTGTATCAGCTGGTGGCTCTAATCTACATGACAATGGTTTCCCTCCCCAGACTTCACCCAGTTATTCACTACATAGGCTGGTATTTGTCTACTAAGCTCTGCCCAGGGTACAATAAGTTTGTATTATGCTAGCTGTGAGTTATGCCTCATGGGAAATAACTGATGAGGAATAAGTAATTAATTTATCGAGGGCCCCTTTAAGGCCCTAGGTATAGTGGAGGCTGGAAATGAACGTTACTGTGGGTCCTGGGCCACAGGAAGAGGGTTGTGATGTCAGGGGTAGATGTAATAATTGTGAGGGGCACATGATGAGTTAACCCCTATAGGGACATATCCTGTATTAGCACCTCCTGCTGGGACTGTTGTGTGCCGCATGTTGGCCGCCATCTTTGCTATCAGTCTACACTCACACTGCCTTGCTCGTAGAGCCTCACTATGTTAGTTTTTATTAGCTGTGAATATAAATGTCCCGGGGCTGGAGCCGATGCTGGTGAGTGGAGGGTTCGGCTCGGGGTCTAGGTCTCTGTATGTTTTACTTTGTTTTATTTTATGGCTGGTAAATAATAAAAATGGTTCCTGCAAACCACTGGCTGCTCTGTTGTCCTCTGTGTACAGACAGATCTTTTGTCAGCCTAATCCTGAAGACATGGGGCCCATATACCTCAGACCCATAGATATATGACATGGACATAGAGGAGGGTGATAATGTGACCAGCCTAATCCTGAAGACATGGGGCCCATATACCTCAGACCCATAGAGATGGGACATAGAGGAGGGTGATAATGTGACCAGCCTAATCCTGAAGACATGGGGTCCATATATCTCAGACCCATAGAGATGAGTAAAATATGTGGAGAGAAAAAACACAGAAGTGGCGCCTTGATGGTGCCTTTACCTTTCTAGTTACAGGAGGTAAAGGGGGGGGGGGATTTAGCGGGGAAGGATAGGGAGATTTTCTGCTCACCTTTCAGAGTTGTGCTGTATAACAGGCACAACTCTGCGATGCGTATAGGCTGGTATGCGGCAAGGTTCCGGGGCCGCTGACTGCTAGATCTGCTGGCCGATGTTCTTGTTTGTCTCCGGTGCTGGAGGGTGTCACCCGGTGCCGGTGATGTGGAGCGCTGCTCCTGTGGAGTAGACACCGTCCGCTGGTGTACTCCAGATGTTCAGATGCGGTCCACTTGGCAGAGTCGGCAGATGCGGTCAGCTGGATGATCTCCTCGATGTGTGCTGGTACCTCGCGGCCAGTGCGCGGTGGAGATCGGGGTGAGCAGTCGGGTGCCACTATCCTTTAAGTCCCGATGATGTGGCGATGGAAAGAATCTTTAGATTGGTGGTCGGGAGCAGCTTTCTGCCAAGACCGCTGGCAGGCGGTGGCAATAGTACAGGAGCAGGTTGCGGGAGATCCCACACGGGGATTTATCCCAAAAAAACCTCGGTGTGTGAAAGCGCTTCTCCGTTGCGATAATAAGGTGGCTGGAAACTTCTTGGATTAGAAGGGGGGATTTATTGAACAGTTGGGTTTACAAAAATAAAGAACACAAAAGCAAAAATAAAAAGCAAACAGGATTGGACAACGCGTTTCAAAAGGGTATCCCTTTCTTCTTCAGGTCCGCTGGCATAATGTAACAAGTGTGCTTATATACAGGGTGAGGGGTGTTACAGTTTCAAACTTTGGCGGTTCTTTTGGTCACAGGGGGCTGGGATGTGACGTCAGTCCCCCCCAGGCTTCTGGGGGAAATGTCTGGAGACAAGAACTAAAGTCCCTTTAACATACCTGAAATCTCTACGTTTGAACTAATAGACTTGTATGGGGCTATGGTAGGTGCTGTTGGCTGGGAAACAAACTAAGCAGCACTTGGATGGGAGACGTCTGAGAACTGCCTGAAAAGAGGTATATCCTTTAATTGAAAATTACACTTGGGGTTAAAGGTTAATTAGTATGTGGTAAATGTGAGGTGAAATGGTTACATTTGCAACATTGTGGTAAGTATGATTGACAAGTGAGGAAGTAATTCATAAACAAAATGTTAAATCGTAATCATATGAAGTGCCAAGAGGCTGTTTGTTGCTGGAAATGAACATTGGAAGGATATGGTTGACAATATAACATTGTAACAGATGTATGAGTATGATGGACATGACTGGGATGTAATCAATAGAATTGTGGTTTGAGCTGTTGTAGTAAGTGCTGTTTGTTATCAGATAACTGCAGAGGCTAGGTTAGGCTTGTAGGTGGTGCTATAGGATTGGAAATAAATGTGGAAGGCCGGAGAAAATGTATTGGTTTTTTTGCACGGATACAGGCAGTTCTGTGGCATCATTAAGCCCATATGGCTGCAAAGTTTCAAGGCGGTAGATCCAGAACATCTCTCGTTTTTTTAGAGGGGAAAATCTATCATTTTGATATGGTGGGATATGGTCTATGGGGCAGATTTTAATTGTTTTTTTCTCCTCTCTGTGCATTTCTGAGCAGTGTTTGGAGAGACTGTGCAGGGCTTAGTTGCAAGTGTAGGTGATTAAGTAAATAACGTAACTGGATTTGCAGGTGAGTGGATATTTGATGTTGTTTTTCGTTGGTTCTTAGATTTAAGAAAGTGGTTTGCTTGTGGTCAATTGTGGCACAGCAGAGGCACCTTTTGGTTCCACATCTGGAAGCACCTTTGGTTTTTATACTGGAGTGGTTGGTGTGGCGGATTGGTATGTCGCTTGAGTCTGCTGGGGGCGATTAGATTTTTGATGTTTGGTGCTCTCCTGAAAGTTACTCCTGGATTGCTCGGTAGGGATTTTTGTAGGATGTGGTCATTTTGAAGGATGTGCCAATGTTTTTGGAGTATGGTTCTGATTGCATTGTGAGATGAGTTGTAGGTAGTGATGAAGTTAAGTTTGATTTGATTGTCTGGGTTTTCTGTGTTTTTCTTTGGTTGTAAGCAGTCATCTTGCGTTAGGTCTTGTTGTAGGCTTCGTTCAGAATTTGTTTTGGGTATCCTTTTGAGAGAAAACGTTTTTGGAGAATCTTCGCTTGGGATTTGAAGGTATGATCTGAGGTACAGTTTTTCCGGATTCGTTTGTACTGATTGAATGGGACATTGAGTTTCCACTTTTTGTAGTGTCCACTGTCGTAAGGGAGGTAGCTATTGGAGTCAACTTTTTTTTAAATGAGTTGCAGATGATGCTGTTTAGAGATGAGCGAACTTACAGTAAATTCGATTCGTCACGAACTTCTCGGCTTGGCAGTTGATTACTTATCCTGCATTAATGAGTTCAGCGTCAGGTGCTCCGGTGGGCTGGAAAAGGTGGATACAGTCCTAGGAAAGAGTCTCCTCCTCCACCTTTTCCAGCCCACCATAGCACCTGAAAGCTGAATTAATTTATGCAGGATAAGTCATCAACTGCCGAGCCGAGAAGTTTGTGACGAATCGAATTTACTGTAAGTTCGCTCATCTCTAATGCTGTTGTCCGTATGAGAAATTTCAAGGTCCAGAAAGTCTATGGTTTCTGCATATATATTTGATGTGAGTGTTATCCCGCAGTCGTTTTTATTGATGCTGTTGATGAGTTCTTGGATGAGTTGGGGAGGTCCATTCCATAGCATGAACAGATCATCTATATATTGACGGTACAGTACAGCGTGTTTTTGGAAAAGTGGATGTGAGGTTATGAAGGTTTTCTCAAAGCTGCCCATCACTAGATTTGCGTACGACGGTGCCACCCGGGTCCCCGTCGCGGTCCCCCGCGTCTGGTGGTAGGTGGCACCGTCGTACGTGAAGAAGTTGTTGTTTAAGATGTCTAGACATTTGAGCAGAAAGGTACATTGTTTTTGTGGAATGTTGGGGTCCTCTTCTAGAGTGCTTCTGACGCAATCCAGTCCTATGCTGTGTTTGATGTTGGAGTATAATGCCGTGACGTCAATTGTGACAAAAAGGAGGTTATTGTGCCAAGGGATTGGGCGTAGTAGATTGATGAGGTTGTCCCAGCTTTTCAGATAGCTTGAGAGAGATTGGGCATAGTCCTGTAGTATCAGATCCAGATAGTGAGAGATTTGGGATGTGTGGCTGTTTATGCCAGAGATGATTAGTCTTTCTGGGGGGCTGGGTTTGATTTTTATGGATCTTGGGTAAGTGGTAGTAGAATGGAACAGAGGGATTGTCGATGTAGAGGAATTTCTTTTCTGCTTTGGTGATTACGTTGTCAGTAAATGCTTTATTGACTGTTTCTTTAATCATATCTTGTAATTGAAGGTATGGGTTATGGGTGAGTTTTTGGTAGTAGTCCTTATCTTGTAGGATTTTGAGAGCTTCTGCATGATAGTCCTCATAATCTTGTAGAACTATACCTCCTCCTTTGTCGGCGGATCTTATTACCAGGTTTGTGTTGTCCTTAAGTTTTTTCAGAGCTTCTTTCTCTTTCCTAGTTAGGGATCCATTTTTAATTTTTTTGCTGTGGTTTAAAGGAAGTTTTTTGAGGTCTTGTGCCACAAGGTCATGAAAGGTTTTGATTAGATGTCCTTGGCTGTGGATGGGGTAGAATTGAGATTTATTTTTGACAGGAGGGTGCTTTCCTTCAAGGGGATTTGCTTCCTTGGATTCAGTTTTTTTTTTAAGATTCTGGGACCTGAAGAAGAAAGGGATACCCTTTTGAAACGCGTTGTCCAATCCTGTTTGCTTTTTATTTTTGCTTTTGTGTTCTTTATTTTTGTAAACCCAACTGTTAAATAAATCCCCCCCTTCTAATCCAAGAAGTTTCCAGCCACCTTATTATCGCAACGGAGAAGCGCTTTGACATGCCAAGGTTTTTCTGGGATAAATCCCCGTGTGGGATCTCCCGCAACCTGCTCCTGGACACATAGAGATGGGATATCGAGGAGGGTGCTAATGTGACCAGCCTAATCCTGAAGACATGGGGCCCATATATCTCAGACCCATAGAGATAGGACATAGAGGAGGATGATAATGTGACCAGCCTAATCCTGAAGACATGGGGCCCATATATCTCAGACCCATAGAGATGGGATATCGAGGAATATCGATCAGATCTCCTTACAGGGCCCATATATCTCAGAATAATGTGACCAGCCTAATCCTGAAGACATGAGGCCCATATATCTCAGAATATTGTGACCAGCCTAATCCTGAAGACTTGGGGCCCATATACCTCAGACCCATAGAGATGGGATATCGAGGAGGGTGATAATGTGACCAGCCTAATCCTGAAGACATTGGGCCCTGTCAGGATCCGGATGGGTATACTGTGAGGATACTGGTGGTGGATCCTCTGTGTCAGTGGGGTGATGACGTGGGCCGTACCAGGGGAACGGAGTCTAAGGGGTTACTGGTTTTCACCAGAGCCCACCGCAAAGCGGGATGGACTTGCAGCGGCAGGAAACCCCCAGGTCGTTCCATCCGATAGCGACTCAACCCCAACTGAGACAGGCGCGGTACAAGGGATTAGGCAAGAGCAAGGTCGGACGTAGCAGAAGGTCAGGGCTGGTAGCAAGGATCGTAGTCAGGGGCAACGGCAGAGGGTCTGGAACACTGGCTTGGAACATACACAAGGAAACGCTTTCACTGGCACTGAGGCAACAAGATCCGGCAATGCAAGGAAGGGGAAGTGGGTTTTTATAATGAGGGCACAGGTGTGAGTACTGATTGGGTCAGGCGCCAATCAGTGGCGCGCTGGCCCTTTAAATCGTAGAGAGCCGGCGCGCGCACCGGGACTGAGCCGACGGAGGACAGGACAGGTGAGGGGATTGGGATGCGAGCCGCGGGCGGGCGCGTCCCGCTACGCGGGTCGCATCCCCGCCGGTAACACTGATGCAGCGCTCCCGGTCAGTGGGTCTGACCAGGCGCTGCATGAAGGTGAACACCGCGAGCGCTCCGGGGAGGAGCAGGGACCCGGAGCGCTCGGCGTAACAGTACCCCCCCCTTTGGGTCTCCCCCTCTTTTTGGAGCCCAGGAACCTGTGAATGAGCTCCTTGTCGAGGATATTATCCTCGGATTCCCAAGACCTCTCTTTGGGGCCACAACTCTCCCAATCTACGAGAATTTTTTTTTTTTACCTCTAACCATTTTGGAAGTGAGGATTTCTTTAACAGCGAAGACATTCGAGGAGCCAGAGACAGGAGCTGGAGCGACAACCTTAGGGGAGAAGCGGTTAAGAACGAGAGGTTTGAGAAGTGAAACATGAAAGGAGTTAGGAATACGGAGAGAAGGGGGAAGAAGAAGTTTGTAGGAGACAGGATTGATTTGACTCTTTATTTTAAATGGTCCAAGGTAACGTGGTCCTAGCTTATAACTGGGAATGTGGAAGCGGATATACTTAGCAGAGAGCCACACTTTGTCCCCAGGAGCGAAGACAGGAGGAGTTCTTCTCTTCTTATCGGCATGTCTCTTCATACGAGACGAGGCCAGTAGGAGCGACTTTTGAGTCTCTTTCCAGATAATAGAAAAGTCCCGGGTAACTTCATCTACAGCAGGCAATCCAGAAGAAATGGTGAGGGGGGGGGGCAGAGGGTGAAGGCCGTACACCACAAAGAACAGGGATTTGGCGGAGGATTCAGAGTTTTTGAACGAGAATTCAGCCCAGGGTAGAAGGTCGACCCAATCGTCTTGGCGGGAGGAGACAAAATGTCGCAAATAGTCACCAAGAATCTGGTTAACTCTCTCTACTTGCCCATTGGATTGGGGGTGATAGGAGGACGAGAAATTTAATTTGATTTTTAATTGATCACAGAGAGCTGTCCAAAATTTCGATACAAATTGAACGCCTCTATCCGAGACGATATGCGTGGGAAGCCCGTGAAGGCGAAAAATATGCATCAAAAATTGCTTCGCCAATTGTGGCGCAGAAGGAAGACCTGAAAGCGGAATGAAATGTGCCATTTTGGAGAAACGAATAACGACCACCCAGATGACGGTGTTGCCATGGGATGCAGGCAGATCCATAATAAAATCCATGGCAATTTGGGACCACGGCTGCTCAGGAACAGGTAAAGGATGGAGGAGTCCAGCAGGCTTCTGGCGAGGAGTCTTGTCCCGGGCGCAAACTGTACAGGCCCGAATGAAATCAGTGACATCACCCTCCAGCGTAGGCCACCAATATAAATGAGAAATAAGCTGGATGGACTTCTTGATGCCAGCATGGCCAGCGAGGTGAGAGGAATGTCCCCATTTGAGGATCTTGAGGCGCTGGCGTGGAGGGACAAAGGTCTTTCCAGGAGGAGTTTGTCCAATAGAAGCTGGAGCAGAGGAGACCAGGCACTCAGGGGGTACAATATGTTGTAGAGGGACTTCAGATTCGGTGGCATCAGAGGAACGTGAAAGGGCGTCAGCCCTGACGTTTTTGTCTGCAGGACGAAAGTGAATCTCGAAGTTAAAGCAGGCAAAAAACAACGACCACCCAGCCTGGCGAGGGTTCAGACGCTGGGCCGACTGGAGATATGAGAGATTCTTGTGGTCAGTGTAAATGACAATGGGGTGTTTGGAACTCTCCAGTAGATGCCTCCATTCTTCGAGTGCTAACTTGATGGCCAGACGTTCACGATCACCAATGGAGTAATTTTTCTCCGCCGGAGAGAAGGTTTTAGAAAAGAAACCACAAGTAATATTACGTCCGGTAGAGTTTTTTTGGAGACGTTTTTTGGCTCCGGCTCCGACAGAGGAGGCGTCCACTTCCAGCAAGAAAGGTTTCGATGGATCAGGTCTGGACAGCACTGGAGCAGAAGCAAAGGCAGTTTTGAGGCGATTGAAGGCCTCATCCGCTTGAGGAGGCCAGGACTTAGGGTTGGCATTCTTCCTGGTCAGGGCCACAATAGGAGCCACAATGGTGGAAAACTGAGGAATAAACTGTCGGTAGTAGTTGGCAAATCCCAGGAAGCGTTGGATAGCACGGAGTCCAGAAGGGCGTGGCCAATCTAAAACCGCTGACAGTTTGTCTGGGTCCATTTGAAGTCCCTGGCCAGAGACTTGGTAACCTAGGAAGGGAAGAGATTGACATTCAAAGAGACATTTCTCCATTTTGGCATACAGTTGATTTTCACGGAGTCTCTGGAGCACTAGGCGGACATGACGACGGTGTTCCTCTAGACTAGAGGAGAAAATCAGGATGTCGTCCAGGTAAACCACAACACAGGTATATAACAAGTCCCAAAAAATTTCATTAACGAAGTCCTGGAAGACTGCAGGGGCGTTGCAGAGCCCAAAGGGCATAACAAGATATTCGAAATGTCCGTCTCTGGTATTGAATGCGGTTTTGCACTCATCCCCTTTCCTGATGCGAATAAGATTATATGCATCTCTTAAGTCCATTTTAGTGAAAATATTGGTGCCACGAAGACGGTCAAAGAGTTCAGAGATTAGAGGCAGGGGATAGCGGTTTTTGATGGTGATTTTATTTAAACCGCGGTAGTCAATACATGGCCGTAGGGAACCGTCTTTTTTAGAAACAAAGAAGAACCCCGCTCCCGCAGGGGATGAGGACTTACGAATGAATCCCCTCTTTAGATTTTCGTGGATATAGTCAGACATGGCTTGAGTCTCTGGCGCGGACAGAGGGTAGATCCTGCCCCGAGGTGGAGTAGTACCAGGAAGGAGGTCAATAGGGCAGTCATAAGGCCTATGAGGTGGCAAAGTCTCTGCTTGTTTTTTTACAGAAAACATCGGCAAAGTCCTGGTAGGCCTTGGGAAGACCGGGTATAGGTGGAGCCACAGGGGTTTGACTAATGGGAGCAGACGTGAGGCATTGTTTGAGACAAGATGAACCCCAACTCTTGATCTTCCCGGTGGTCCAGTCAAGGGTAGGAGAATGACGTTGGAGCCATGGCAGACCGAGGAGGATTTCAGAGGTGCAGTTGGGTAGGACAAGAAATTCAATTTTTTCGTGATGCAGTCCAATGCACATAAGCAGGGGTTCTGTGCGGTAACGCACAGTGCAGTCAAATTTTTCTCCATTGACTGAAGAGATGTAGAGTGGTCTGACGAGACTGGTCACTGGGATGTTGAACCTATTAACAAAAGAGGCCAAAATAAAATTTCCTGCAGAACCGAAGTCCAAGAAGGCCACAGCTGAGAAGGAGGAGTTAGCAGAAGGAGAAATCCGCACAGGAACAGTGAGACGTGGAGAAGCAGAATTCACACCTAGAGCTGTCTCACCTTTGTGAGGAAACGGAGTGCGTTTCTCCTGACGCGGAGGGCGAATAGGACAGTCTTTTAGGAGGTGTTCGTTGCTAGCACAGTACAGGCATAGATTCTCGTTACAGCGGCGAGTCCTCTCTTGTAGGGTCAGGCGGGACCGATCCACATGCATAGCCTCCTCGGCAGCAGGCACAGGAACAGATTGCAGTGGACTTGAGAAGAGAGGAGCCGGGGAGAGAAATTGCCTGAACAAGATCTTTCTCCTGTCGGAGCTCCTGGCGTCTTTCAGAGAAACGCATGTCAATGCGGGTGGCCAAATGGATAAGTTCAGAGAGGTTAGCAGGAATTTCTCGTGCGGCCAGTACATCCTTGATGTTGCTGGATAAGCCTTTCTTGAAGGTCGTGCAGAGGGCCTCATTGTTCCAGGATAATTCAGAGGCGAGGGTACGAAACCGGATGGCGTATTCACCTACGGAAGAACTTCCTTGGACTAGGTTCAGCAAAGCAGTCTCGGCAGAGGAGGCCTGGGCTGGTTCCTCGAAGACACTACGAACTTCAGCGAAAAAGGACTGGACAGTGGCAATGACAGGATCATTGCGGTCCCAGAGCGGTGTGGCCCATGACAAGGCCTTTCCAGACAGGAGACTAACCACGAAAGCCACCTTAGACCGTTCTGTGGGGAATTGGTCCGACATCATCTCCAAGTGTAGGAAACATTGAGACAGGAAACCATGGCATAGTTTAGAGTCCCCATCAAATTTGTCCGGCAGGGACAGGACGGAGGCTGGGAGCAGCCACTTGCTGCGGAGGAGATGGTTGCTGAAGCTGCGGCAGAAGTTGTTGCAGCATGACGGTAAGTTGGGTCAGCTGTTGTCCTTGTTGCGCTATCTGTTGAGATTGCTTGGCGACCACCGTGGTAAGGTCAGCGACAACTGGCAGCGGGACCTCAGCGGGATCCATGGCCGGATCTACTGTCAGGATCCGGATGGGTATACTGTGATGATACTGGTGGTGGATCCTCTGTGTCAGTGGGGTGATGACGTGGGCCGTAAAAGGGGAACGGAGTCTAAGGGGTTACTGGTTTTCACTAGAGCCCGCCGCAAAGCGGGATGGACTTGCAGCGGCAGGTAACCCCCAGGTCGTTCCACCCGATAGCGACTCAACCCCAACTGACGGCTTAGACAGGCGCGGTACAAGGGATTAGGCAAGAGCACGTTCGGACTTAGCAGAAGGTCAGGGCAGGCAGCAAGGATCGTAGTCAGGGGCAACGGCAAAGGGTCTGGAACACTGGCTTGGAACATACACAAGGAAACGCTTTCACTGGCACTGAGGCAACAAGATCCGGCAATGCAAGGAAGGGGAAGTGGGTTTTTATAATGAGGGCACAGGTGTGAGTGCTGATTGGGTCAGGCGCCAATCAGTGGCGCGCTGGCCTTTAAATCGCAGAGAGCCGGCGCGCGCGCACCCGCCGGGACTGAACCGACGGAGGACAGGACAGGTGAGGGGATTGGGATGCTACGCGGGTCGCATCCCCGCCGGTGACACTGATGCAGCGCTCCCTGTCAGCGGGTCTGACTGGGGCGCTGCATGAAGGTGAACGCCGAGAGCGCTCCAGGGAGGAGCAGGGACCCGGAGCGCTCGGCGTAACAGGCCCATATATCTCAGACCCATAGAGATGGGATATCGAGGAGGGTGATAATGTGACCAGCCTAATTCTGAAGACATGGGGCCCATATATCGCAGACCCATAGAGATGGGATATCGAGGAGGGTGAGGCTCGAATTCCACCTGCATGAGGCTGATTCATATCCTCTGATCCTCCTGACCTGGAGCTCGTGTACTGACCCAAAAATAAGGTTGAGTCTTTAACGCCACCTGCATTAGGGTAATCCAGATCCCCTGTGACTAATGTACCTTACAGACCCATCGAGATGCAAAATTGAGGAGTGTGAGGCCTGAACATCCTGCATGAGGGTGATCCAGATCCCCTGTGACCATCCTGATCCTACAGACATGGGGCCAATGTACCTCACAGACCCATAGAGATGATGTATAAAAGGATGAGGTCTATCTTCCTGTATGGAGGTAAAGTGGCTCATCAGGTGAGTTGAAGACCTAGATCTATATTTTAAATTCCATTAATGTTTATAACAAATTTTTACAAATAGTAAAAGAATCAATCAAATATAAATAGGCCCGGTCTCGCATGAATTAAATGGATGGCAAACAAAGTATACACAGTACAAAAGAAGGCACCAGCAGAGTTAGGAAGAACCCCTCTAGCAGAGCTGAGAGGAAGAAGGTCAGAGGAGTGCAAGAGACCACTCGACAAAGCAAAACCAACATACTGCAGTACTTCGGCGGAACCCCATAGGTGGCTGACAAACCAAAATGGCCCAAAAGTGGAGAGGAACTAACCCAGGAGCATAGAGCGGTGCGGAGAGTAAAAGGCGAAGGAACACAGAGACAGAAAACGAAGGAGGGGGAAAGACTCTAGGAAAGAGCCAATGAGAATAAAGTGTAGTCCTTAGCCAAAGAGGGTCTGAGAGTCAGGGGAATCCCTAAATAGGAGCCACGGACCCTCTTAAACTTGTCAGACCTCCCCGAGAGGTCTGCAGATAATTCCTCCATGGGTGGTGCCCCAGTGATAGGGAGTCATGTGACAGGCAGCCTCTAGAGTGCGGTCCTAAAGACCCCCCAACAGGTCATGTGATCAGGATTTCTTTAGTCTTTCACAGGTAATATAATTGTGTTGATGCCTGATTCACTGACCAGAATTATGTGACCTGTGAAAGACTAAGGAAATCCTGATCACATGACCTGTTGGGGGGTCTTGAGGACTGCGCTTGAGAAACACGCTCTAGACAAAAACTTAAAATGTCCCTTTTCTGGGAACCAATAGAATCAGGCAGAACATATAAAAGGACAATGTAAGAAGTATAAGCAATGAGTACATCACTAACCGTATAAGTGCAAACACTTTATCCTAGAAGGGACGTTTATCACAACCCCACCGGACATGCAACCTCGATCCCACATCGCCAACACCGCTCCGATACAGAGAGAATATACCTGTACAGACTGCAGAGGGGAATATACCTGTACAGACTGCAGAGGGGAATATACCTGTACAGACTGCAGAGGGGATATACCTGTACAGACTGCATAGGGGAATATACCTGTACAGACTGCATAGGGGAATATACCCGTACAGACTGCAGAGGGGAATATACCCGTACAGACTGCATAGGGGAATATACCCGTACAGACTGCAGAGGGGAATATACCCGTACAGACTGCAGAGGGGAATATACCTGTACAGACTGCAGAGGGGATATACCTGTACAGACTACAGAGGGGATATACCTGTATAGACTGCAGAGGGGAATATACCTGTACAGACTGCAGAGGGGAATATACCCGTACAGACTGCAGAGGGGAATATACCCGTACAGACTGCAGAGGGGATATACCCGTACAGACTGCAGAGGGGATATACCCGTACAGACTGCAGAGGGGATATACCCGTACAGACTGCAGAGGGGAATATACCCGTACAGACTGCAGAGGGGAATATACCCGTACAGACTGCAGAGGGGAATATACCCGTACAGACTGCAGAGGGGATATACCCGTACAGACTACAGAGGGGATATACCTGTACAGACTGCAGAGGGGAATATACCTGTATAGACTGCAGAGGGGATATACCTGTACAGACTGCAGAGGGGAATATACCTGTATAGACTGCAGAGGGAATATACCCGTACAGACTGCATAGGGGAATATACCCGTACAGACTGCAGAGGGGAATATACCCGTACAGACTGCAGAGGGGAATATACCCGTACAGACTGCAGGGGGGATATACCCGTACAGACTGCATAGGGGAATATACCCGTACAGACTGCAGAGGGGATATACCTGTACAGACTACATAGGGGAATATACCTGTACAGACTGCAGAGGGGAATATACCCGTACAGACTGCAGAGGGGAATATACCCGTACAGACTGCATAGGGGAATATACCCGTACAGACTGCAGAGGGGAATATACCCGTACAGACTGCAGAGGGAATATACCCGTACAGACTGCAGAGGGGAATATACCCGTACAGACTGCAGAGGGGAATATACCCGTACAGACTGCAGAGGGGATATACCCGTACAGACTGCAGAGGGGAATATACCCGTACAGACTGCAGAGGGGAATATACCCGTACAGACTGCAGAGGGGAATATACCCGTACAGACTGCAGAGGGGAATATACCCGTACAGACTGCAGAGGGGAATATACCCGTACAGACTGCAGAGGGGAATATACCCGTACAGACTGCAGAGGGGAATATACCCGTACAGACTGCAGAGGGGAATATACCCGTACAGACTGCAGAGGGGAATATACCCGTACAGACTGCAGAGGGGAATATACCCGTACAGACTGCAGAGGGGAATATACCCGTACAGACTGCAGAGGGGAATATACCCGTACAGACTGCAGAGGGGAATATACCCGTACAGACTGCAGAGGGGAATATACCCGTACAGACTGCAGAGGGGAATATACCCGTACAGACTGCAGAGGGGATATACCCGTACAGACTGCAGAGGGGATATACCCGTACAGACTGCAGAGGGGAATATACCCGTACAGACTGCAGAGGGGATATACCTGTACAGATTACACGTACGATCTCTAGGGCGAACTCTGCAAACAGAAAATATTTCAGCCAATCAGAAGAGGAGATCTCAGCACCAATCTCCTGTTCACATGCGGAGAGGAAACCAGGATCATCTCCCCCATTAACATACGGGAAGCAACAATCGGAGAAATAAGAGCGCACAGGAGGAGAATCACCAGGACCCTGGAGGCAACAAAGGATCGAGGCTGAAAATATTCTATGGAGACCATAGAGACTGGGAATCTCCACTGCAGGTGTGCGAATGAAAATGAAGGAAGTGCGGATCATCTGTGCACTTAAAGGGGTACTCCACCCCTAGACACCTTATCCCCTATCCAGATGACAGGGGATACGTTGTCTGATCACTGTGGACCTCCGCAACCTTGGCTGCAGCTGCGAACTTTGCTCCGTGCTGGATGACTGGCGATGCGGGGTGGGTGGAGGTTCGTGACGTCACGGCTGTGCCCGCTCATGACATCACAGCCACGCCCCCTCAATGCAAGTCTATGGGAGTGGGCATGGCCATGAAGTCACGAGCCTCCGGCGCTGAACACGATGCTCTAAACGAATGCTGGATGCAGCACGGAGATCACGGGGTCCCCAGCGGCTGGACCCCTGCGATCAGACATCAGATTTCTGGGGGCAGTGTACCCCTTTAAGTCCTAGGAAGGTATCCTCAGTGAAACAAAGGGTGAAATCAGGGTTACCGAAAAGAGGAGTAAGCGAGATATATAAAATCTAGATTAAAAAAAAAGGAGGAAATGAAAGAAAAAAGGGATAAAAACAAAAAAGGAACACAAGCAAAAAAGAACATCTAAGACCAAATAAAGGATTTAGGGGACAGGTGGGGTAAGAAAAAACAGAACCAGAGGGGTCACTCCCCTCCCCCCAGGTCAGTGCAAAGCCCAGCGCCACCAAAAGACATCGGTGCAAAAACGAAATGAACTCGAACACTAAGGCCGCCGACCCAAGAGCCTGTCCACCCCCAAACACAGGAGGATGGGGTATTAGGAAGAATAAAACCCAAGAAGGCCGACTCTAAGGCCCACAACCCACCCCAGGTCAGGGCAGAAATAGGAAAAGTCCAAACATGAGGGCAAAAGAATAAAAGACATGAGTGACAAAACGTCGTGAGGACAGAACCGGAGAAACCTCTAAACTAAGAAGGGAAACCCCTGAGGAAACATGAAGGCACCCACCGACTAGTCAGGACAAAACCACCAAAAGAGGCGTCCAGGGCCTCGAGTTCTCCTGTGCTGCCCGCATCAACCGGACAGGAACCATATGGTGATATAGGCAACAGATAAGAGTACAACCAAACACCAACACAGAATTACCCCAGCAGCCTCCAGGGGCGGTGACAGGAGCGGGGCATGATGGGGCACTGCCCCAAACCCACAGCTGAACGGGCAACAACCACATACTGCAGGGGGTAGTCCAATAACGAAGGGCCGCACACACAGTCACTTATATCAGGAACAGTATGTGTATTGCCCCGCAGAAGGGCAGGAGCCCGGCACAAAGAGCCTCAGCAATGAGGACAGGGAAAAAGATAAATTGTAGGTCGCCCCCTGATGACAGATACCGGACACTGATGGTGAGGCCAACCATGAGGAGGGGTCTTATTAGATACCAAACACTAATGGTGAGGCCAACCATGAGGAGGGGTCTTATTAGATACCGGACACTGACGGTGAGGCCAACCATGAGGAGGGGTCTTATTAGATACCAAACACTAATGGTGAGGCCAACCACGAGGAGGGGTCTTATTAGATACCAAACACTAATGGTGAGGCCAACCATGAGGAGGGGTCTTATTAGATACCAAACACTAATGGTGAGGCCAACCACGAGGAGGGGTCTTATTAGATACCAAACACTAATGGTGAGGCCAACCACGAGGAGGGGTCTTATTAGATACCAAACACTGATGGTGAGGCCAACCATGAGGAGGGGTCTTATTATATACCGGACACTTACGGTGAGGCCAACCATGAGGAGGGATCTTATTAGATACCAAACACTAATGGTGAGGCCAACCATGAGGAGGGGTCTTATTAGATACCAAACACTAATGGTGAGGCCAACCATGAGGAGGGGTCTTATTAGATACCAAACACCGACGGTGAGGCCAACCACGAGGAGGGGTCTTATTAGATACCGGACACTGACGGTGAGGCCAACCATGAGGAGAAGTCTTATTAGATACCGGACACTGATGGTGAGGACAACCATGAGGAGGGATCTTATTAGATACCAAACACCGACAGTGAGGCCAACCATGAGGAGAGGTCTTATTAGATACCAAACACTGACGGTGAGGCCAACCATAAGGAGGGGTCTTATTAGATACCAAACACCGATGGTGAGGCCAACCATGAGGAGGGGTCTTATTAGAAACCGGACACTGACGGTGAGGCCAACCATATGGAGGGGTCTTATTAGATACCAAACACTGATGGTGAGGCCAACCATGAGGAGGGATCTTATTATATACCGGACACTTACGGTGAGGCCAACCATGAGGAGGGATCTTATTAGATAACAAACACCGACGGTGAGGCCAACCATGAGGAGAGGTCTTATTAGATACCAAACACCTACGGTGAGGCCAACCATGAGGAGGGGTCTTATTAGATACCGGACACTTACGGTGAGGCCAACCATGAGGAGAGGTCTTATTAGATACCAAACACCGACGGTGAGGCCAACCATTAGGAGGGGTCTTATTAGATACCGGACACTGACTGTGAGGCCAACCATGAGGAGGGGTCTTATTAGATACCGGACACTTACGGTGAGGCCAACCATGAGGAGGGATCTTATTAGATACCGGACACTTACTGTGAGGCCAACCATGCGGAGGGATCTTATTAGATACCGGACACTGACGGTGAGGCCAACCATGAGGAGGGGTCTTATTAGATACCGGACACTTACGGTGAGGCCAACCATGAGGAGGGATCTTATTAGATACCGGACACTTACTGTGAGGCCAACCATGCGGAGGGATCTTATTAGATACCGGACAATGTCAGTGAGGCCAACCATGAGGAGGGGTCTTATTAGATACCGGACACTGATGGTGAGGCCAACCATGAGGAGGGGTCTTATTAGATACCGGACACTGATGGTGAGGCCAACCATGAGGAGGGATCTTATTAGATACCAAACACCGACGGTGAGGCCAACCATGAGGAGGGGTGTTATTAGATACCAAACACCGACGGTGAGGCCAACCATGAGGAGAGGTCTTATTAGATACCAAACACTGACGGTGAGGCCAACCATGAGGAGGGATCTTATTAGATACCAAACACCGACGGTGAGGCCAACCACGAGGAGGGGTCTTATTAGATACCAAACACTAATGGTGAGGCCAACCATGAGAAGGGATCATATTAGATATCGGACACTGACGGTGAGGCCAACCATGAGGAGGGGTCTTATTAGATACCGGACACTGATGGTGAGGCCAACCATGAGGAGGGATCTTATTAGATACCAAACACCGACGGTGAGGCCAACCATGAATTGGGGTCTTATTAGATACCGGACACTGATGGTGAGGCCAACCATGAGGAGGGATCTTATTAGATACCAGACAATGTCAGTGAGGCCAACCATGAGGAGGGGTCTTATTAGATACCAAACATTGACAGTGAGGCCAACCATGAGGAGGGGTCTTATTAGATACCGGACACTGATGGTGAGGCCAACCATGAGGAGGGATCTTATTAGATACCAAACACCGACGGTGAGGCCAACCATGAGGAGAGGTCTTATTAGATACCAAACACCGACGGTGAGGCCAACCATGAGGAGGGGTCTTATTAGATACCGGACACTTACGGTGAGGCCAACCATGAGGAGAGGTCTTATTAGATACCAAACACCGACGGTGAGGCCAACCATGAGGAGGGGTCTTATTAGATACCGGACACTTATGGTGAGGCCAACCATGAGGAGAGGTCTTATTAGATACCAAACACCGACGGTGAGGCCAACCATGAGGAGGGGTCTTATTAGATACCGGACACTGATGGTGAGGCTAACCATGAGGAGGGATCTTATTAGATACCAAACACCGACGGTGAGGCCAACCATGAGGCGGGGTCTTATTAGATACCGGACACTGATGGTGAGGCCAACCATGAGGAGGGATCTTATTAGATACCAAACACCGACGGTGAGGCCAACCATGAGGAGAGGTCTTATTAGATACCAAACACCGATGGTGAGGCCAACCATGAGGAGGGGTCTTATTAGATACCGGACACTGACGGTGAGGCCAACCATATGGAGGGGTCTTATTAGATACCAAACACTGACGGTGAGGCCAACCATGAGGAGGGGTCTTATTAGATACCGGACACTGATGGTGAGGCCAACCATGAGGAGGGATCTTATTAGATACCAAACACCAACGGTGAGGCCAACCACGAGGAGGGGTCTTATTAGATACCAAACACTAATGGTGAGGCCGACCATGAGGAGGGGTCTTATTAGATACCGGACACTGATGGTGAGGCCAACCATGAGAAGGGATCCTATTAGATACCAAACACCGACGTGAGGCCAACCATGAGGAGAGGTCTTATTAGATACCAAACACCGACGGTGAGGCCAACCATGAGGAGGGGTCTTATTAGATAGCAAACACTGATGGTGAGGCCAACCATGAGGAGGGGTCTTATTAGATACCGGACACTGACGGCGAGGCCAACCATGAGAAGGGATCTTATTATATACCAGACACTTACGGTGAGGCCAACCATGAGGAGGGATCTTATTAGATACCAAACACCGACGGTGAGGCCAACCATGAGGAGAGGTCTTATTAGATACCAAACACCGACGGTTAGGCCAACCATGAGGAGGGGTCTTATTAGATACCGGACACTTACGGTGAGGCCAACCATGAGGAGAGGTCTTATTAGATACCAAACACCGACGGTGAGGCCAACCATGAGGACGGGTCTTATTAGATACCGGACACTTACGGTGAGGCCAACCATGAGGAGAGGTCTTATTAGATACCAAACACCGACGGTGAGGCCAACCATGAGGAGGGGTCTTATTAGATACCGGACACTGACGGTGAGGCCAACCATGAGGAGGGGTCTTATTAGATACCGGACACTTACGGTGAGGTCAACCATGAGGAGGGATCTTATTAGATACCGGACACTTACTGTGAGGCCAACCATGCGGAGGGATCTTATTAGATACCGGACAATGTCAGTGAGGCCAACCATGAGGAGGGGTCTTATTAGATACCAAACATTGACAGTGAGGCCAACCATGAGGAGGGGTCTTATTAGATACCGGACACTGATGGTGAGGCCAACCATGAGGAGGGATCTTATTAGATACCAAACACCGACGGTGAGGCCAACCATGAGGAGGGGTCTTATTAGATACCAAACACCGACGGTGAGGCCAACCATGAGGAGAGGTCTTATTAGACACCAAACACCGACGGTGAGGCCAACCATGAGGAGGGGTCTTATTAGATACCCAACACTAATGGTGAGGCCAACCATGAGAAGGGATCTTATTAGATACCAGACACTGACGGTGAGGCCAACCATGAGGCGGGGTCTTATTAGATACCGGACACTGATGGTGAGGCAAACCATGAGGAGGGATCTTATTAGATACCAAACACCGACGCTGAGGCCAACCATGAGGAGAGGTCTTATTAGATACCAAACACCGATGGTGAGGCCAACCATGAGGAGGGATCTTATTAGATACCAAACACCGACGGTGAGGCCAACCATGAGGCGGGGTCTTATTAGATACCGGACACTGATGGTGAGGCAAACCATGAGGAGGGATCTTATTAGATACCAAACACCGACGCTGAGGCCAACCATGAGGAGAGGTCTTATTAGATACCAAACACCGATGGTGAGGCCAACCATGAGGAGGGGTCTTATTAGATACCGGACACTGACGGTGAGGCCAACCATATGGAGGGGTCTTATTAGATACCAAACATTGATGGTGAGGCCAACCATGAGGAGGGGTCTTATTAGATACTGGAAACTGTCAGTGAGGCCAACCATGAGGAGGGGTCTTATTAGATACCGGACACTGATGGTGAGGCCAACCATGAGGAGGGGTTTTATTAGATACCGGACACTGACGGTGAGGCCAATCATGAGGAGGGATCTTATTAGATACCAAACATTGACAGTGAGGCCAACCATGAGGAAGGGTCTTATTAGATACCGGACACTGATGGTGAGGCCAACCATGAGGAGGGGTTTTATTAGATACCGGACACTGACGGTGAGGCCAATCATGAGGAGGGATCTTATTAGATACCGGACACTGACGGTGAGGCCAACCATGAGGAGAGATCTTATTAGATACCAAACACCGAAGGTGAGGCCAACCATGAGGAGGGGTCTTATTAGATACCGGACACTGACAGTGAGGCCAACCATGAGGAGGGGTCTTATTAGATACCGGACACTGACGGTGAGGCCAACCATGAGGAGAAGTCTTATTAGATACCGAACACTGACGGTGAGGCCAACCATGAAGAGGGATCTTATTAGATACTGGACACTGACGGTGAGGTCAAGCATGAAGAGGGATCTTATTAGATACCGGACACTGACGTTGAGGCCAACCATGAGGAGAGGTCTTATTAGATACCAAACACTGACGGTAAGGCCAACCATGAGGAGAGGTCTTATTAGATACCAAACACTGACAGTGAGGCCAACCATGAGGAGGGGTCTTATTAGATACCGGACACTGTCAGTGAGGCCAACCATGAGGAGAGGTCTTATTAGATACCAGACAGTGATGGTGAGGCCAACCATGAGGAGAGGTCTTATTAGATACCGTACACTGACGGTGAGGCCAACCATGAGGAGGGGTCTGATTAGATACCGGACACTGACGGGGAGGCCAACCATGAGGAGAGGTCTTATTAGATACCGGACACTGACGGTGAGGCCAACCATGAGGAGGGATCTTATTAGATACCGGACACTGACTGTGAGGCCAACCATGAGGCGGGATCTTATTAGATACTGGACAATGACGGTGAGGCCAACCATGAGGAGGGATCTTATTAGATACCGGACACTGACGGTGAGGCCAACCATGAGGAGGGGTCTTATAAGATACCGGACACTGACGGTGAGGCCAACCATGAGGAGGGGTCTTATTAGATACCGGACACTGACAGTGAGGCCAACCATGAGGAGAGATCTTATTAGATACAGGACACTGGCGCTGAGGCCAACCATGAGGAGGGATGTTATTAGATACCGGACACTGATGGTGAGGCCAACCATGAAGAGGGATCTTATTAGATACTGGACACTGACGGTGAGGTCAACTATGAAGAGGGATCTTATTAGATACCGGACAACTGACGGTGAGGCCAACCATGGGGAGGGGTCTTATAAGATTCCGGACACTGACGTTGAGGCCAACCATGAGGAGAGGACTTATTAGATACCGGACACTAACGGTGAGGCCAACCATAAGGAGGGATCTTATTAGATAGCAAACACTGATGGTGAGGCCAACCAGGTGGAGGGGTCTTATTAGATACCAAACACTGGCAGTGAGGCCAACCATGAGGAGGGGTCTTATTAGATACCAAACACTGACTGCAAGGCCATCCATGGTGAGGGGTCTTATTAGATACCAAACACTGACTGTGAGGCCAACCATGAGGAGGGGTATTATAAGATACCGGACACTGATGTTGAGGCCAACCATGAGGAGGGGTCTTATTAGATACCGGACATTGACGGTGAGGCCAACTATGAGGAGGGGTCTTATTAGATACCGGACACTGATGGTGAGGCCAACCATGAGGAGAAGTCTTATCAGATACCGGACACTGACGGTGAGGCCAACCATGGTGAGGGGTCGTATTAGATACCAAACACTGGCAGTGAGGCCAACCATGAGGAGGGGTCTTATTAGATACCGGACACTGACTGTGAGGCCAACCATGAGGAGGGGTCTTATTAGATACCGGACACTTACGGTGAGGCCAACCATGAGGAGGGATCTTATTAGATACCGGACACTTACTGTGAGGCCAACCATGCGGAGGGATCTTATTAGATACCGGACACTGACGGTGAGGCCAACCATGAGGAGGGGTCTTATTAGATACCGGACACTTACGGTGAGGCCAACCATGAGGAGGGATCTTATTAGATACCGGACACTTACTGTGAGGCCAACCATGCGGAGGGATCTTATTAGATACCGGACAATGTCAGTGAGGCCAACCATGAGGAGGGGTCTTATTAGATACCGGACACTGATGGTGAGGCCAACCATGAGGAGGGGTCTTATTAGATACCGGACACTGATGGTGAGGCCAACCATGAGGAGGGATCTTATTAGATACCAAACACCGACGGTGAGGCCAACCATGAGGAGGGGTGTTATTAGATACCAAACACCGACGGTGAGGCCAACCATGAGGAGAGGTCTTATTAGATACCAAACACTGACGGTGAGGCCAACCATGAGGAGGGATCTTATTAGATACCAAACACCGACGGTGAGGCCAACCACGAGGAGGGGTCTTATTAGATACCAAACACTAATGGTGAGGCCAACTATGAGAAGGGATCTTATTAGATATCGGACACTGACGGTGAGGCCAACCATGAGGAGGGGTCTTATTAGATACCGGACACTGATGGTGAGGCCAACCATGAGGAGGGATCTTATTAGATACCAAACACCGACGGTGAGGCCAACCATGAATTGGGGTCTTATTAGATACCGGACACTGATGGTGAGGCCAACCATGAGGAGGGATCTTATTAGATACCAGACAATGTCAGTGAGGCCAACCATGAGGAGGGGTCTTATTAGATACCAAACATTGACAGTGAGGCCAACCATGAGGAGGGGTCTTATTAGATACCGGACACTGATGGTGAGGCCAACCATGAGGAGGGATCTTATTAGATACCAAACACCGACGGTGAGGCCAACCATGAGGAGAGGTCTTATTAGATACCAAACACCGACGGTGAGGCCAACCATGAGGAGGGGTCTTATTAGATACCGGACACTTACGGTGAGGCCAACCATGAGGAGAGGTCTTATTAGATACCAAACACCGACGGTGAGGCCAACCATGAGGAGGGGTCTTATTAGATACCGGACACTTATGGTGAGGCCAACCATGAGGAGAGGTCTTATTAGATACCAAACACCGACGGTGAGGCCAACCATGAGGAGGGGTCTTATTAGATACCGGACACTGATGGTGAGGCTAACCATGAGGAGGGATCTTATTAGATACCAAACACCGACGGTGAGGCCAACCATGAGGCGGGGTCTTATTAGATACCGGACACTGATGGTGAGGCCAACCATGAGGAGGGATCTTATTAGATACCAAACACCGACGGTGAGGCCAACCATGAGGAGAGGTCTTATTAGATACCAAACACCGATGGTGAGGCCAACCATGAGGAGGGGTCTTATTAGATACCGGACACTGACGGTGAGGCCAACCATATGGAGGGGTCTTATTAGATACCAAACACTGACGGTGAGGCCAACCATGAGGAGGGGTCTTATTAGATACCGGACACTGATGGTGAGGCCAACCATGAGGAGGGATCTTATTAGATACCAAACACCAACGGTGAGGCCAACCACGAGGAGGGGTCTTATTAGATACCAAACACTAATGGTGAGGCCGACCATGAGGAGGGGTCTTATTAGATACCGGACACTGATGGTGAGGCCAACCATGAGAAGGGATCCTATTAGATACCAAACACCGACGTGAGGCCAACCATGAGGAGAGGTCTTATTAGATACCAAACACCGACGGTGAGGCCAACCATGAGGAGGGGTCTTATTAGATAGCAAACACTGATGGTGAGGCCAACCATGAGGAGGGGTCTTATTAGATACCGGACACTGACGGCGAGGCCAACCATGAGAAGGGATCTTATTATATACCAGACACTTACGGTGAGGCCAACCATGAGGAGGGATCTTATTAGATACCAAACACCGACGGTGAGGCCAACCATGAGGAGAGGTCTTATTAGATACCAAACACCGACGGTTAGGCCAACCATGAGGAGGGGTCTTATTAGATACCGGACACTTACGGTGAGGCCAACCATGAGGAGAGGTCTTATTAGATACCAAACACCGACGGTGAGGCCAACCATGAGGACGGGTCTTATTAGATACCGGACACTTACGGTGAGGCCAACCATGAGGAGAGGTCTTATTAGATACCAAACACCGACGGTGAGGCCAACCATGAGGAGGGGTCTTATTAGATACCGGACACTGACGGTGAGGCCAACCATGAGGAGGGGTCTTATTAGATACCGGACACTTACGGTGAGGTCAACCATGAGGAGGGATCTTATTAGATACCGGACACTTACTGTGAGGCCAACCATGCGGAGGGATCTTATTAGATACCGGACAATGTCAGTGAGGCCAACCATGAGGAGGGGTCTTATTAGATACCAAACATTGACAGTGAGGCCAACCATGAGGAGGGGTCTTATTAGATACCGGACACTGATGGTGAGGCCAACCATGAGGAGGGATCTTATTAGATACCAAACACCGACGGTGAGGCCAACCATGAGGAGGGGTCTTATTAGATACCAAACACCGACGGTGAGGCCAACCATGAGGAGAGGTCTTATTAGACACCAAACACCGACGGTGAGGCCAACCATGAGGAGGGGTCTTATTAGATACCCAACACTAATGGTGAGGCCAACCATGAGAAGGGATCTTATTAGATACCAGACACTGACGGTGAGGCCAACCATGAGGCGGGGTCTTATTAGATACCGGACACTGATGGTGAGGCAAACCATGAGGAGGGATCTTATTAGATACCAAACACCGACGCTGAGGCCAACCATGAGGAGAGGTCTTATTAGATACCAAACACCGATGGTGAGGCCAACCATGAGGAGGGATCTTATTAGATACCAAACACCGACGGTGAGGCCAACCATGAGGCGGGGTCTTATTAGATACCGGACACTGATGGTGAGGCAAACCATGAGGAGGGATCTTATTAGATACCAAACACCGACGCTGAGGCCAACCATGAGGAGAGGTCTTATTAGATACCAAACACCGATGGTGAGGCCAACCATGAGGAGGGGTCTTATTAGATACCGGACACTGACGGTGAGGCCAACCATATGGAGGGGTCTTATTAGATACCAAACATTGATGGTGAGGCCAACCATGAGGAGGGGTCTTATTAGATACTGGAAACTGTCAGTGAGGCCAACCATGAGGAGGGGTCTTATTAGATACCAAACATTGACAGTGAGGCCAACCATGAGGAAGGGTCTTATTAGATACCGGACACTGATGGTGAGGCCAACCATGAGGAGGGGTTTTATTAGATACCGGACACTGACGGTGAGGCCAATCATGAGGAGGGATCTTATTAGATACCGGACACTGACGGTGAGGCCAACCATGAGGAGAGATCTTATTAGATACCAAACACCGAAGGTGAGGCCAAC
Organism: Hyla sarda; assembly: GCF_029499605.1. Lineage (NCBI taxonomy): Eukaryota > Metazoa > Chordata > Amphibia > Anura > Hylidae > Hyla > Hyla sarda. The sequence goes on from NW_026608058.1 coordinate 83,075, forward strand.
CATGAGGAGGGGTCTTATTAGATACCGGACACTGACAGTGAGGCCAACCATGAGGAGGGGTCTTATTAGATACCGGACACTGACGGTGAGGCCAACCATGAGGAGAAGTCTTATTAGATACCGAACACTGACGGTGAGGCCAACCATGAAGAGGGATCTTATTAGATACTGGACACTGACGGTGAGGTCAAGCATGAAGAGGGATCTTATTAGATACCGGACACTGACGTTGAGGCCAACCATGAGGAGAGGTCTTATTAGATACCAAACACTGACGGTAAGGCCAACCATGAGGAGAGGTCTTATTAGATACCAAACACTGACAGTGAGGCCAACCATGAGGAGGGGTCTTATTAGATACCGGACACTGTCAGTGAGGCCAACCATGAGGAGAGGTCTTATTAGATACCAGACAGTGATGGTGAGGCCAACCATGAGGAGAGGTCTTATTAGATACCGTACACTGACGGTGAGGCCAACCATGAGGAGGGGTCTGATTAGATACCGGACACTGACGGGGAGGCCAACCATGAGGAGAGGTCTTATTAGATACCGGACACTGACGGTGAGGCCAACCATGAGGAGGGATCTTATTAGATACCGGACACTGACTGTGAGGCCAACCATGAGGCGGGATCTTATTAGATACTGGACAATGACGGTGAGGCCAACCATGAGGAGGGATCTTATTAGATACCGGACACTGACGGTGAGGCCAACCATGAGGAGGGGTCTTATAAGATACCGGACACTGACGGTGAGGCCAACCATGAGGAGGGGTCTTATTAGATACCGGACACTGACAGTGAGGCCAACCATGAGGAGAGATCTTATTAGATACAGGACACTGGCGCTGAGGCCAACCATGAGGAGGGATGTTATTAGATACCGGACACTGATGGTGAGGCCAACCATGAAGAGGGATCTTATTAGATACTGGACACTGACGGTGAGGTCAACTATGAAGAGGGATCTTATTAGATACCGGACAACTGACGGTGAGGCCAACCATGGGGAGGGGTCTTATAAGATTCCGGACACTGACGTTGAGGCCAACCATGAGGAGAGGACTTATTAGATACCGGACACTAACGGTGAGGCCAACCATAAGGAGGGATCTTATTAGATAGCAAACACTGATGGTGAGGCCAACCAGGTGGAGGGGTCTTATTAGATACCAAACACTGGCAGTGAGGCCAACCATGAGGAGGGGTCTTATTAGATACCAAACACTGACTGCAAGGCCATCCATGGTGAGGGGTCTTATTAGATACCAAACACTGACTGTGAGGCCAACCATGAGGAGGGGTATTATAAGATACCGGACACTGATGTTGAGGCCAACCATGAGGAGGGGTCTTATTAGATACCGGACATTGACGGTGAGGCCAACTATGAGGAGGGGTCTTATTAGATACCGGACACTGATGGTGAGGCCAACCATGAGGAGAAGTCTTATCAGATACCGGACACTGACGGTGAGGCCAACCATGGTGAGGGGTCGTATTAGATACCAAACACTGGCAGTGAGGCCAACCATGAGGAGGGGTCTTATTAGATACCAAACACTGACTGCGAGGCCATCCATGGTGAGGGGTCTTATTAGATACCAAACACTGACTGTGAGGCCAACCATGAGGAGGGGTATTATTAGTAGATAGAGGACACTGACAGTGAGACCAACTATGAGGAGAAGTCTTATTAGATACCGGACACTGACGGTGAGGCCAACCATGAGGAAGGGTCTTATTAGATACCAAACACTGATGGTGAGGCCAACTATGAGGGGGGGTCTTATTAGATACCGGACACTGACAGTGAGGCCAACCATGAGGAGAGGTCTTATTAGATACCAAACACTGACGGTGAGGCCAACCATGGTGAGGGGTCTTATTAGATACCAAACACTGACAGTGAGGCAAACCATGGGGAGGGGTCTTATTAGATACCAAACACTGACAGTGAAGCCAACCATGGTGAGGGGTCTAATTAGATACCAAACACTGACAGTGAGGCCAACCATGGGGAGGGGTCTTATTAGATACCAAACACTGACAGTGAAGCCAACTATGGTGAGGGGTCTTATTAGATACCAAACACTGACGGTAAAACTCACAAGTGACAAAGGATTTTGGATTCAGAGACCACAGAGGGTGAAACATTTGGCCAAGACTGATCAGAAATATGTCCAATTTCTGGCTCTAACAGATGGCAACCAATGACAGCGGAGATGTGATCAGTCACTCTGTAAAACCAGACAGTCTGGGATTAATACTTCTGGATGAATCTGGGCTACAACATGGTCTACAACTAGAGATGAGGAAGATTTACCAAATTCCTTCCAGTCCAATTCAACTACAAGGGGCTGTCTAATTCATGTCAGGTGACCCCAGTGACCAAAGACTCGTGTGTACCATACATTGTATTCAGAAAGTCTTCACCCCCGGTCAATATATACAATATATACGCTCATACACGGTCCTCACCCTGTCCTTACACCGCTCATACACGGTCCTCACCCTGTCCTTACAATGCTCATACACGGTCCTCACACCGCTCATACACGGTCCTCACCCTCTCCTTACACCGCTCATACACGGTCCTCACCCTGTCCTTACACCGCTCATACACGGTCCTCACACCGCTCATACACGGTCCTCACCCTGTCCTCACACTGCTCATACTCAGTCCTCACACCGCTCATACACGGTCCTCACCCTGTCCTTACACCGCTCATACACGGTCCTCACCCTCTCCTTACACCGCTCATACACGGTCCTCACCCTGTCCTTACACCGCTCATACACGGTCCTCCCACCGCTCATACACGGTCCTCACCCTGTCCTTACACTGCTTATACATGGTCCTCACACCGCTCATACACGGTCCTCACCCTGTCCTTACACCGCTCATACACGGTCCTCACCCTGTCCTTTCACCGCTCATACACGGTCCTCACCCTGTCCTTACACTGCTCATACATGGTCCTCACCCTGTCCTCACACCGCTCATACATGGTCTTCACACCGCTCATACACGGTCCTCACACCGCTCATACATGGTCCTCACACCGCTCATACACGGTCCTCACCCTGTCCTTACACCGCTCATACACGGTCCTCACCCTGTCCTTACACTGCTCATACACGGTCCTCACACCGCTCATACACGGTCCTCACCCTGTGCTTACACCGCTCATACACGGTCCTCACCCTGTCCTTACACCGCTCATACACGGTCCTCACACCGCTCATACACGGTCCTCACCCTGTCCTAACACTGCTCATACTCAGTCCTCACACCGCTCATACACGGTCCTCACCCTGTCCTTACACCTCTTATACACGGTCCTCACCCTGTCCTTACACCGCTCATACACGGTCCTCACCCTGTCCTTACACCGCTCATAGACGGTCCTCACACCGCTCATACACGGTCCTCACCCTGTCCTTACACTGCTCATACATGGTCCTCACACCGCTCATACACGGTCCTCACCCTGTCCTTACACCGCTCATACACGGTCCTCACCCTGTCCTTACACCGCTCATACACGGTCCTCACACCGCTCATACACGGTCCTCACCCTGTCCTTACACTGCTCATACATGGTCCTCACACCGCTCATACACGGTCCTCACCCTGTCCTCACACCGCTCATACATGGTCCTCACACCGCTCATACACGGTCCTCACACCGCTCATACATGGTCCTCACACCGCTCATACACGGTCCTCACCCTGTCCTTACACCGCTCATACACGGTCCTCACCCTGTCCTTACACTGCTCATACACGGTCCTCACACCGCTCATACACGGTCCTCACCCTGTCCTTACACCGCTCATACACTGTCCTCACACCGCTCATACACGGTCCTCACCCTGTCCTCACACCGCTCATACACGGTCCTCACACCGCTCATACACGGTCCTCACCGTCCTTACACTGCTCATACATGGTCCTCACACCGCTCATACACAGTCCTCACCCTGTCCTAACACCGCTCATCCATGGCCCTCACACCGCTCATACACGGTCCTCACCCTCTCCTTACACCGCTCATACACGGTCCTCACCCTCTCCTTACACCGCTCATACACGGTCCTCACCCTGTCCTTACACCGCTCATACACGGTCCTCACACCGCTCATACACGGTCCTCACCCTGTCCTTACACTGCTCATACATGGTCATCACACCGCTCATACACGGTCCTCACCCTGTCCTTACACCGCTCATACACGGTCCTCACCCTGTCCTTACACCGCTCATACACGGTCCTCACACCGCTCATACACGGTCCTCACCCTGTCCTTACACTGCTCATACATGGTCCTCACACCGCTCATACACGGTCCTCACCCTGTCCTCACACCGCTTATACATGGTCCTCACACCGCTCATACACTGTCCTCACACCACTCATACACGGTCCTCACCCTGTCCTCACACCGCTCATACACGGTCCTCACACCGCTCATACACGGTCCTCACCGTCCTTACACTGCTCATACATGGTCCTCACACCGCTCATACACAGTCCTCACCCTGTCCTAACACCACTCATCCATGGCCCTCACACCGCTCATACACGGTCCTCACCCTCTCCTTACACCGCTCATACACGGTCCTCACCCTCTCCTTACACCGCTCATACACGGTCCTCACCCTGTCCTTACACCGCTCATACACGGTCCTCACACCGCTCATACACGGTCCTCACCCTGTCCTTACACTGCTCATACATGGTCCTCACACCGCTCATACACGGTCCTCACCCTGTCCTTACACCGCTCATACACGGTCCTCACCCTGTCCTTACACCGCTCATACACGGTCCTCACCCTGTCCTTACACTGCTCATACATGGTCCTCACACCGCTCATACACGGTCCTCACCCTGTCCTCACACCGCTCATACATGGTCCTCACACCGCTCATACACGGTCCTCACACCGCTCATACACGGTCCTCACACCGCTCATACATGGTCCTCACACCGCTCATACACGGTCCTCACCCTGTCCTTACACCGTTCATACACAGTCCTCACCCTGTCCTTACACTGCTCATACACGGTCCTCACACCGCTCATACACGGTCCTCACCCTGTGCTTACACCGCTCATACACGGTCCTCAACCTGTCCTTACACCGCTCATACACGGTCCTCACACCGCTCATACACGGTCCTCACCCTGTCCTTACACTGCTCATACATGGTCCTCACACCGCTCATACACGGTCCTCACCCTGTCCTTACACTGCTCATACATGGTCCTCACACCGCTCATACACGGTCCTCACCCTGTGCTTACACCGCTCATACACAGTCCTCACCCTGTCCTTACACCGCTCATACACGGTCCTCACACCGCTCATACACGGTCCTCACCCTGTCCTCACACCGCTCATACACGGTCCTCACACCACTCATACACGGTCCTCACCGTCCTTACACTGCTCATACATGGTCCTCACACCGCTCATACACAGTCCTCACCCTGTCCTAACACCGCTCATCCATGGCCCTCACACCGCTCATACACGGTCCTCACCCTGTCCTCACACCGCTCATACACGGTCCTCACCGTCCTTACACCGCTCATACATGGTCCTCACACCGCTCATACACGGTCTTCACCCTGTCCTTACACCGCTCATACACGGTCCTCACCCTGTCCTTACACCGCTCATACACGGTCCTCACCCTGTCCTTACACCGCTCATACACGGTCCTCACACCGCTCATACACGGTCCTCACCCTGTCCTCACACCACTCATACACGGTCCTCACCCTGTCCTTACACCGCTCATACACGGTCCTCACACCGCTCATACATGGTCCTCACACCGCTCATACACTGTCCTCACCCTGTCCTTACACCGCTCATACACGGTCCTCACCCTGTCCTTACACCGCTCATACATGGTCCTCACCCTGTCCTTACACCGCTCATACACGGTCCTCACCCTGTCCTTACACCGCCCATACACGGTCCTCACCCTGTCCTTACACCGCTCATACACGGTCCTCACACCGCTCATACATGGTCCTCACCCTGTCCTCACACTGCTCATACTCAGTCCTCACACCGGTCATACACGGTCCTCACCCTGTCCTTACACCGCTCATACACGGTCCTCACCCTCTCCTTACACCGCTCATACACGGTCCTCACCCTGTCCTTACACCGCTCATACACGGTCCTCACACCGCTCATACACGGTCCTCACCCTGTCCTTACACTGCTCATACATGGTCCTCACACCGCTCATACACGGTCCTCACCCTGTCCTTACACCGCTCATACACGGTCCTCACCCTGTCCTTACACCGCTCATACACGGTCCTCACACCGCTCATACACGGTCCTCACCCTGTCCTTACACTGCTCATACATGGTCCTCACACCGCTCATACACGGTCCTCACCCTGTCCTCACACCGCTCATACATGGTCCTCACACCGCTCATACACGGTCCTCACACCGCTCATACATGGTCCTCACACCGCTCATACACGGTCCTCACCCTGTCCTTACACCGTTCATACACGGTCCTCACACCGCTCATACACGGTCCTCACCGTCCTTACACTGCTCATACATGGTCCTCACACCGCTCATACACAGTCCTCACTCTGTCCTAACACCGCTCATCCATGGCCCTCACACCGCTCATACACGGTCCTCACACCGCTCATACACGGTCCTCACCGTCCTTACACCGCTCATACATGGTCCTCACACCGCTCATACACGGTCTTCACCCTGTCCTTACACCGCTCATACACGGTCCTCACCCTGTCCTTACACCGCTCATACACGGTCCTCACCCTGTCCTTACACTGCTCATACATGGTCCTCACACCGCTCATACACGGTCCTCACCCTGTCCTCACACCGCTCATACACGGTCCTCACCCTGTCCTTACACCGCTCATACACGGTCCTCACACCGCTCATACATGGTCCTCACACCGCTCATACACTGTCCTCACCCTGTCCTTACACCGCTCATACACGGTCCTCACCCTGTCCTTACACCGCTCATACATGGTCCTCACCCTGTCCTTACACCGCTCATACACGGTCCTCACCCTGTCCTTACACCGCTCATACACGGTCCTCACCCTGTCCTTACACTGTTCATACATGGTCCTCACACCGCTCATACACGGTCCTCACCCTGTCCTTACACTGCTCATACATGGTCCTCACACCGCTCATACACGGTCCTCACCCTGTGCTTACACCGCTCATACACGGTCCTCACCCTGTCCTTACACCGCTCATACACGGTCCTCACACCGCTCATACGCGGTCCTCACCCTGTCCTCACACCGCTCATACACGGTCCTCACACCGCTCATACACGGTCCTCACCGTCCTTACACTGCTCATACATGGTCCTCACACCGCTCATACACAGTCCTCACCCTGTCCTAACACCGCTCATTCATGGCCCTTACACCGCTCATACACGGTCCTCACCCTGTCCTCACACCGCTCATACACGGTCCTCACCGTCCTTACACCGCTCATACATGGTCCTCACACCGCTCATACACGGTCCTCACCCTGTCCTTACACCGCTCATACACGGTCCTCACCCTGTCCTTACACCGCTCATACACGGTCCTCACCCTGTCCTTACACCGCTCATACACGGTCCTCACCCTGTCCTTACACTGCTCATACATGGTCCTCACACCGCTCATACACGGTCCTCACCCTGTCCTCACACCACTCATACACGGTCCTCACCCTGTCCTTACACCGCTCATACACGGTCCTCACACCGCTCATACATGGTCCTCACACCGCTCATACACTGTCCTCACCCTGTCCTTACACCGCTCATACACGGTCCTCACCCTGTCCTTACACCGCTCATACATGGTCCTCACCCTGTCCTTACACCGCTCATACACGGTCCTCACCCTGTCCTTACACCGCCCATACACGGTCCTCACCCTGTCCTTACACCGCTCATACACGGTCCTCACACCGCTCATACACGGTCCTCACCCTGTCCTTACACTGCTCATACATGGTCCTCACCCTGTCCTTACACCGCTCATACACGGTCCTCACCCAGTCCTTACACCGCTCATACACGGTCCTCACACCGCTCATACACGGTCCTCACCCTGTCCTTACACTGCTCATACATGGTCCTCACACCGCTCATACACGGTCCTCACCCTGTCCTCACACCGCTCATACATGGTCCTCACACCGCTCATATACGGTCCTCACACCTCTCATACATGGTCCTCACACCGCTCATACACTGTCCTCACCCTGTCCTTACACCGCTCATACACGGTCCTCACCCTGTCCTTACACTGCTCATACACGGTCCTCACACCGCTCATACACGGTCCTCACCCTGTGCTTACACCGCTCAT